>NW_028143626.1:0-62145 GCF_977018435.1 Lepisma saccharinum
GGATCTTTCTGAGGACAGGGTGCCAAGTTGGGTGTGCTTGCCCATTGTCCAGGTTTAGTGCTGGTTTCTGCTGGATGATGGCATGGGTTTCTTTGACGGTGTTTTCTATGACAGAGCGTTGGGTGAGTATGGATATGGAGGAGATGGTGTGGTTAGTGGAGTGGAGGTGTTGGGAGAGGCCGACACACCTAAATCAGAGCCTCTCCCAACACCTCCACTCCACTAACCACACCATCTCCTCCATATCCATACTTCACCCAACCGGCTCTGTCATAGAAAACACCGTCAAAGAAACCCATGCCATCATCCAGCAGAAACCAGCACTAAACCTGGACAATGGGCAAGCACACCCAACTTGGCACCCTGTCCTCAGAAAGATCCCCGACCTGAAAAAGAAAAGATGCTATGCACATACTCGACCCCCCTCCAGCCACGCGGGGAACAGGAACGGCACATTACCGAGCAACGCTGCCCAGCCCCCCAACCCCCAACTGACAACGCCACCGGACAACAGGAAGCAGACGACACAAACCAAGATGCGCGCGCCAGTGCTGCCGAACGGGAAAAATCGCAACCACCGCCGCCCGGGAACAAACAATGTAGTGACGCGGTACCATCTCCGCTTCAAACGCCGTACCCTTTTGTGAATGAAGACAGTGGATCTTCGAAATTAATAGGATTGAACCATTAAATTGTGCAACGCGGAAGTACGAAATCTTCTAAATTTCACGTAAGTAATTTTAAACCGCGTTTACCGCAACCACCATGAATATATATTATGTTGGTAATATATCGTCATGATATGGGAAAATGTCGTATCATATTGACAATGTATCACAATATCAAATTTCCGGATCATCCCTCCTTACCTTATACTGAAGTACTGTTTATGGTTATTGCATTTATAGCTCTCGTGAAAGAAGCTCATAAATGAGAATTCTGAAAGTGCGATGAATTGGTACTTAATTGTGTTCCATTCCTTCAGCCTGCCTGGAAAGGAGGTTCTGTACGAGCCAGGTCGTCAGGATGGGCAGACGAAGCTCGTGAGGGAAGGTGAGAACGTCTTCTGCTACAGCTGGAACGCCGGTCAGAGTGAGTGGGTCAAGGTTGGAGATGTGATTGGGGCAGCTGGTGGCACGCAAGGAACCTCGGGGAAAACTTTATACGAGGGCAAGGTCAGTGTGTCCATATAACTTACTCCTAATTGTACATAGTACGTAGATAAGTTAACAGAAAACATTGTTTTCCTCACTCCTTCGGGGCTGTTGACCCACTTTACCCCCTCGAGGATTACGTTGAATTTTGTTTCAATCAACAGATATTGATGTTTTACGTAATATAAAATTGTTCCAGAATGAGGAAAACATAAATAACGGAGATAATTGATCTCAAAGTATGGCCGGCGTAAGTAAAAACGTACCATTTCTGAGTAGTTTCTTCACTTTTTATTAGTAAAAACAGTTTGTATGCAGACTCAAATAGCGAAAAAATGTACACTCAAATAGCGAAAAGGTGGCAGAAATTGCTGTCAACTCCAAACCTACCCTCCTAACCTAATGACGTAAAGATCTAGCTGCTGTTGTGGAATGTTGTGTTGGGTGCTATATTCACTTACATGAAGCCTTCACACACTTCTGCCTCATGGTAAGGTAACAGATGTACTTTACTACACAATAAAACATTTCCACAAGCTAAAAATAGCTGAAAATGTTCATTTATCATATTTCATTTTCTCGAGGGGCTACAGAGAGTTAAGGGTACCACTCCTTTATCAAAAAAGCAACATTAAATAATGAGATGTTTAATCAATGTCTGTTTCACATAGCATTCAAATATATGTGTGGTGGTTCAGGAAAAGGATTGTGATCGACTCAGCTTGGATTTGCATACATTGGATTAGTTTTGTTCCAGAGAAATATGCTCCAAGACCAAATGTGTGATCTCAATTCCGATATCTTTGTTGATGATAGTTTTTTTCTGAGTGATATCTATGGCATCCTTTATCCTTCTGCTCCAGTAAATTTGCAGCAGTTGATTATTATATTTGTTCTTCATAACTGGCAGGATTGTTTATTCTCACAGACAATTACTGTAATACAAAGGAGGCATTCTATGCCAATCTCTATTTCTAAAATTAAATGCAATGCTATAATTTTATTCTATCATCTAAAATTGTAATTTGGAAAGAAATTTAAGCATTGTTTATAATTTACTTAATAGTAGAAGGTATTTTACACATTAGTTGAAGTTTTTGATTTACTTTTGGTTTGTATTGTGTTCCATCTGACACACCAAAAGACTATTAATTTATCCTTTGTTACATTTCCCCTTGCAACTCCACTAGAACATTCAATGATCAATTACTTCCTTTCTTTGTCTTAAATAATTTATATTTCTTCATTCAAAAATTTGAAGAAATCAAAATAAAGTTATTAAGTAAAGATCATGTTATCTGTCCCTATTGTGACAAAGTAAATGTTCACCTATAAATCTGGGGAAATATTTTAAGGGTAGTTATGTTTAATCAACAGTGTTTAGTTTCATAATTCATTGCACAGAAACTGCAAGAAAAATGTTGCTTAACTGTTAGTAGAATTAGTTACTTAGGCTGTGCATTCCACCCATGACAATGGAATGGCCGAAAGGACTACTTGCAGCTGCTTCACAAGTGCAAATCCCACGATTCAATTGTGCTGGTCACTTTTATGATCAGTCTGCCCTTATTTTTGAAAGCTCCTCATATACTTGGGTTGGAGATATAATAGTGGCAACTATTTATTTACAAATGATACAAAGAGATACCTCTGTGAAACTTCTACAGCCGTTCGATGTAGTCACCAACATTGTGTACAACTTGTTGCCAGCGATGTGGAAGTCGTGGTATACCTGTAGCAGCACCTGTTCTGTTGGAATGAAACTGTCTGGTGCCTGAAGAAAATCTGGAACAGTTCGGAAGTGAATGCATTCATCTCGGGGATCAAATCAAAGTCGGATTGCGCTACATGCCCCCGAGCATTGTCCTGCAAAATGATGTGAGGTCTCAGCAGAAAGTGTTGCCTCTTCTTTTACAATGCAGGTTGCAGGCAACACAGATTCCCCACACCCATAATGAGGACCTATTCTATGTCGTACAATGTGGCCTGTATGGCTGCGGACACATTCAATCTTTATCCAACTCCTCCGTTTCTGTTTCGATAACAATTGTTGTGACTACGCAACTTGAGTTGCCAACTCCAACGATACTCTATTCCTCTCGTCTCTGTGCATGCACCTAGTATTGACAGGATGAGTCCATTTACTGGGAGGTAGGTTAGCTATCAAACTAACATGTAATGTAAGCAAGAAGCACCGATTCCGTTTTATGGCACATATACAGCAGTGTTGCCACTATTGAATCTCCAACCCATATATGTGGATGGAGGAGGCAGTAGCAAAATTCTAGCAGAATGCCCATAGATCATTTCATGTGTTCTGTTATGTATTTTTTTTTTACTAGAGTGCCTTGTTTTCAGAGTGCATGCTTCTAAAGAGTTTTGTGCTACATGTTTTCAGGAGTATGATTATGTGTTCAGTGTAGATATTAAAGATGGCGAGCCACCCTTAAAATTGCCCTACAACATTACAGAAGATCCATGGTTTGCAGCTCAGAAATTTATTCATACAAACAATTTAAGTCAGGGATTTTTGGAGCAGATAGCAAACTTCATCATTGAAAATGCCAAAGGAGTTACACTTGGAGAAGCTCCTTCACTTGATTTTGTTGATCCTTTCACAGGTGAGTTCATAGTAATAATAATGTTAGTAGTTCAAATATTTATACATTTTAATACATCATCATCATCCTTTGCCATTTCCTGCCTCTGGCAGTCAAGCCTCTCCATTTTTCCTGGTCTTCCACCACTCCTCTCTTTCCACGGTTTTCCAATCATGTCCTCTTCTCCTAACACTCTCCACTATCTGCTCTTTCCACGGCATCTTGGTCTCCACCTTGGCCTTATTTCCACTCCTTTTAATACAGTAAAAAGGAAAGAGAAGTAAAGTGCTCCCCTGAGTTTTGCACCATGCCATGAAGGTGTATAGGGGGTGTGGAGTTAGGACCCCATACTTCCTTGATCATGTCCGAAGGTGGGAGTGATGTGATCAGTACCATGCCCCTGGTTGCTTTAACCCCCCAGAGGTTCCTCCAGGTACCCACTTTATACGATGCTGAGTGGGTACCGGAGCTGCTTGAACAGGTGGAAAAAAATCCTTGGTCTCCCCTGCAGTGGATCGAAGCTGGGCCTCTAACATGGTGCAGATGCACTAAAAACTGAGCTACTGTGGCTCTAATACAGTGGACTTTTTAATTTGAACTCCAAGGGGACATGAAAAAGTTTGAAGTATCCAAAATTAAAATTAACAAAAACAACATTAAAGATGATTTCAAGGAAATTAAACTTCTGTTCAAATCAAGTGTCCACTGCATGCAAGTTAGTCATAGCAACGTACCACAGTTTTGCTTAAAATTTTAATAATTTCTTGTGAGTATCATTTAATCACGAGCTGTTGCAAAAATAGTGAAAATTATGCATTTTGCTTTGTAACCTTTGTTTCTGATCACCCCTCATACACACACGGTGCTAATTTATTGAGTTACAGTGAATTAGGCCAGGGTTTGAGCTTAGCTGAATGGTGCCTTGAAAGTCTTTGGTTTTAGAAGTCCAAAAGTTTGGTGAGGTCAGTTGTTGAGCTACGTAAATGGAAACTAGAGCACTTGAACAGTGGCAGTGGAACTTGATGTAACAACCATGTAATGAAAAACTGTTTGGCAAGCGTTAGTCTTCAAAGAGCTCTTGTGGCATTTAGTTTCATTCATAAAATAGATCAAAAAACTTACATATAAAGAATGGTAGTCATGTTCAAAAGGTTCTGGGTTCAATATCTATGAAGGCACATCGTAGTTCAGATCCCACTTAAAACTGTAGGATTGGCCTTAAAAGCCCTCATGGTTATGGAACAGTAGTTGAGTCAATAAGTGTAGTTTGTGCTACACAAATCTTGCTTTACGCCATTGCCTAGTAATCAAGGGGTACCCAGTGGGCACTATGCACAGTGGTTTGAATTGTAGATCCAGTCCCAATTAGCCTTTCTGTGCACAAAGTGGTTTAAGAACAAACCCAAACAAACAAATCTTACTTTAATACCTCTCACTGAATGTTATGACCGGTTAAACAAAAATTAGCTTTAAATATGATTCGGTAACAGTTTGTTACAGATACTTTAGCACAAATTTTAGTGTTACGTAATTAAAGTTTTCACCATGTAGTTAATTAATTAATTATATTTCTAAGAATCTACATTTTATTTCATCTCGAAAGGCTGCAGCAAGACAATGCAATTTACTCATGCCCTCCATCTTGTTTTCTGTTTTTGTTTTTTACATTGTGCATTGCAAAATCACGTTTATACAAGGCTCATTCAATATATAACCGGAAATATGTTGTAACAAAAATTTATTACAAGCACCATAACAACTATGTTTCAACATAGTCCTCCCCTAGTTCGATGCACCTTCGCCAGCACATGATAAGGGCACTGATTTCACGGGGGAAAAAAAAAAATCTTTTGGACGCGTGCGTAACCACTCGTGCACCACTGACTGGACTTCGTCATCACTGGAACCTCGATCCACTTAGTCCATCTTTCAGTGGGCCAAAGGTGTGGAAGTCGGAAGGTGCGAGATCGGGCAAATATGGAGGGTGGGGTAAGCACTCAAACTTTAGGTCCTCCATGGTAGACAATGTGACACTGGCAGTGTGTGGTCTCGCACTGTCATGGAGCAAAAGCACACCAGTTGACACCAGACCACTTCGTCTGCAGAATGGTTGATTTCAGTTTTTCGTGCAAAAGGTTGGAGTAGGTGGTACTGTTTACATTATGCTTCATTTATGCTGGGAAGCAATTTCACTGACAGTAATACGTCTGTTCTCCCTTATGAAATCCTCCACTTGAGCAATGTTGCTTTCTGTGACTGAAGTGACAGAGTGACCTGGACGCAGAGAATCTTCAACACTGGTTATGTCCTGTTTGAACTTCTCAGCCTACTCATACACTTGTGGTCGACTCGTACAGTTGTCACCGTACTGAGTAGACTCGTACAGTTGTCACCGTACTGAGTAGACTCGTACAGTTGTCACCGTACTGAACTGTCATGCGGCGATGAATTTCTATCGGTTTCACGCCTTCACTCAATCAAAAATCTTATGACAATTCGCCGCTCCAGCTTGGAGCACTCCTGCAAGGGTGCTGCTATGTTGTGTAACTGTTCCCCAGCGTCCGGTCGTATTTTAGATTTTTTATACTACTTTTCTAGTTATTTATTGAATGTACCTTGTAGCATGGAAACGTGTTTAAAATATTTTCACAAGTTAAAGATGAAATTTTACCACATCTAAGATAATTGTGTTACTCTCAGAGGTTGACATTTTGAACATTCATATTTTTACACAGTATAATAAAATCAGATGCAAACATCATACATGTTTAACATTCTAACATCTCTGATGACAAGTGGTCGTAACATCTCATTGTCTTTGACAGGTGAGAACCGTTACATCCCAGGACAAGACCCACGGCAAGGTAATCCCACTCGGGGAGCCGATCCTTTCACGGGAGGGTCTCGCTACGTCCCTGGAGCATCAGCCCCTGCCGTCAGCAACCATGTGACAACTGCAGGTAATATCTTGTTGAACGTGGAAATAATTTGTTCCATTTTCCTAGAATATTTGGCGAGGTTAGTTGCTTTTATCCTGAGTGTTGATACAAATGGGAAATGCCTTTTGTATGATGCAATGCACAAGTCTAATATGTGACTTGTAATGTAAATTAACAGACAACTACCTTCTGTTGGTTGCTCAATTTTTTTTATTGACATCGATCTTTGAGGCCAGAAGCAAGACATGATACAATGTTATAATTGGCCACAAGTTAGACTTAGTCAATATCTCTTGCAACCTTTACACATACATAGACACACATATTTATTGTAAATAAAAGATCAGGATATTGATACAAAAACGTTGCATATTTCGGGATCACAACTGGTATATAAATTTCGGTGTTAAAATTGTGAATAAAATCCTAAGTTTGATTTAAAAACTATACTTGTTACACAAAATTAACATTTCACTTCTAATAGCACGTTTATATAGTTATCAGAGTACTACGTTTATTACTGTGTAATTTTGCTTCTCAAATATTTACAGCAGAATTGATCAATTTTCCGTGATTTGCATAACTCACGGGATAATTCAGATCTTGGAAGGTGTCGCATCGGTAAATAAACTCTAAATTTTGTGTTTGAGTTTTTTTCACATTTTGCAGTTCATTTCACATGATTTCTTGACAAAATATGGTATCGAAATGCACCTCACACCTTTCAAAAACATGAATAATTAACATTACAATGTGTTTTTTCACATTTCGTTTTCTCGTCAAAATAAAATATGCATACCCCTACCAATAAGACACCAAGACTTATTGACATACCAATGCTTAAACATTGTAACACCAATGCTTAAACATTGTAACAATAGTTATGTTCAGAATATCTATAACTAATATATGTAAGTATCAATGTAGTTCTACCACATTGATTCTGCAGAGTTCCACTTTATTCTATTCAAAGAATCACATAAGAGATAACTGCAATATAAAAATAGCTATTATTTAATGTATTATATTCATTTCACCACACAGTGTTTGTGCAGAACTAGATAGAATTCTGCATTTTGCATAGACTCCATGAAAAGATTACACAGCATGTTTGTTCACCCCTACGAGATACCTAGACTGTGTATTGTTTAAGAATTTGGGCCAATACTTTCTGACACTGATATATCATTATTGGTATAGGTGTAGCCGTCTATAGCTACATCAACAATACGTAAAATTTCATTTTTTTTATCATAAAACATTAATGTCGTTCAATTGCATAATGTGCATTTTGTGCAAATATATTATATTTTTTTAATTATTTTTTGTGCACTCAAGATATTTTTCATTTGTTGTATTTGGACAATCTGCCATGGTCATAAATGCAGGGTATTCATAAAATAATAAGAAAATGTCAGGATTCTGTACTCATGTAGGCTAGGAATTATGGGATAAAGAAATACAGTGGAACTCCGATTTTACATTTTCCTGCCTTATACATTAAATCTTGATGGTCCCAACATAGCAGAATGTTACAAAATGTTCCTCGATTTTACATTTTCCCACATTTTAAGTTTTTATCTAGCATGGTCCCCTAAAAAAATGTAAAATCAAGGTTCTACTGTATTGGTGTCAGTCCCCCAGCACAACGTTTTCAGTGTCGCATGCTGCAGAACTTGAGGTCCCATGGTCAAACCCTGGTCAAGTGTCATCGTGTTTGTCCCAACATGCACTTCATCTGTACATCATTCATTACAATTAGCCCAAGAGTTAGAAAAGAAAATAGAAATAGGAAAAATTATTGACAGAATGATTTTAAAAGTATTGCTCATTTTAAATTAATAATTTGTGTGTTCAGCAGAGATTGAATTGTTCATTCTTTCCTAGCAAGCAGCAGTGAACCGACTACAGCCAAGGCTCAGTGCCCAGTCAACGCATATTTTCCTCAGAAAACCTACATAAAATTTGAGCAAGCAAATCTTCAGGCAATTCAAGGTAAGTTCAGAACTAGTACTGTACTTGTATAAAGTGTGAAATCCCGTGGGTATGTATTTATCATGTAATGTTAATTTATTCTGTGCCAAAATTGCATCTGCCAAATTTTATTTGCTTCAGCAATGTTACGATTTATTTGTCGCTGATCTGACAAGTAACTACATGATTTAGAAGAGACACAGTATGAAAGAGACTGTGATTTGAGTACTGGTCAACTTGCATTTTTTTTTAAATATAGTTTATCATTGACTTTGTAGGAACAAAACACCAAGGTTTTGCTTAAGCAAAAATGCGTAAAATCTGGAAAAAATTTATAACGTTTTACTCTAATAATGGGACCATAATGCAGGGAAATGTGAAAGTGGCATGCCAGTGTATTACCTTACAATTTGACATACAGGAGATGCTCTGTGTAGAAATTCAACCTTTAGCGAACAAGTGGTATATGTGTTGACCAGCACATCCATCCATCATCCATAGGACAGATGGAGGAAGCAATTTTCCAGAAATTTTCTGTAAGCTGGCAACACTGTTTTTCTAACACATTTTTAATTTTCCCCCAAGAAGAATCAGCTTATTTTCAACACAACTTTGTAGGATTGTACTACTGCTACATAATATTTGGCAAGGATCTATGTACAGTGGTAGTTACATTTGTTACTATGTTGAATAGTTTGTTCTTACCGGTTGGATACCAGAAACAAAATAAATAACATGTCGAAATTTGGAAAAGCCAGTGCAAGTGAGCAGGTTTTGTTCTTTCCAGAATTGGAGATTCAAAAATCACTTTTCACCAAGTTTCTACATTGTAGTTATTTGTGTAAATATATTTTTTTTATTTTTGTTTGTTTGTTTTAAGCAATATTGAATGAACTTAATTAATTTAATTAGCAATGTTTAAGACAACATTTTTGTATTAATAAGCATTATAATAATGGGTGAAGCAAAACTCATGCTAACATTTTCATGCAGGCAGTGTTAACTTTTTTTTGGCAGGAACCTTCACTTCCTCCAGCACGGGGTTGAACAACTTGTGTCAATACTCTGGGGAAAATTATTTTCAGAAAACACATGAAAAAGGCAGTTTGGCAAAACTAGTAGGAATATTGTTGAGGGAGAAAGGAAGGGGAGTTTTTTTTAAGGAGGGAACCCCCGAAAAATGCTCTCCTCCACCGACATACATTTGGAGGTATGCGCTATTGTCCCAGTGCCTTAAATTATACCGGAACGACAGTTACATGAAATTTACGAGATTCCCCTTGTTCTTTATTTGTAATTTCCATTTTATTTATATGATGGTATGATTTAATATCATACCAGAAAAAGGACCAATGATTATTCAGAGACCATGATAATTGTTGGTTTACAGATAATAGTGTTAGTAGGGTTAAAATGTTATTTTGTTAGATCTGCAATTATTGATTTTAAGATCTTAAAGTTAGAGAGAACAGGTTAATAATCGGAAGGTAAATATTAGTGTAAAGTGTATGAAATGGGATAAAAGAGTTACATTAATAGGTTAGGAATTTAAAGTTGACAAAGTTATTAATTGGGAGTGGTAGAAAGTTTAAAAGCCTCTATTTGTTGTTAATTATTATCTGTTGAAAGTTCTTCATCGCCATGAATTAGTAAAGGTTTAGTGAGAAGGGTAGAGATTAGTAAATTCAAGATGATTAAGGGAGGGAAGAGGGTGTCTTCCTGGAATTGCAGTAGAAGAAGTGGATACTGGAGAACATCAGCACGAGAAGGACCTCCTGGAGGCCAGAGGAAGGGGAAGTAAAAACAGGTGAAAGCATTAAATGAGACATTTACAGAGTAGATGAGAAACGTATGAAATGTCAGAATGTTTCTGTTATTGTCAGAGCCACATATTAATGGTGAATAAAAGATCAAGATTTCGGTAGAAAAACTGGGCACATTTCGGCATCAAAAGTAGTATATTAACCCTTAGACGACTGAGCGTGTTTTCCCGGTAAACGCATGAACGACTGAGGCGTTTTCAGCGGGAATTTTAAATTTCCGCATGCTTTTATATAAAATTTTATATCTTTGGAACTAAGAATGCTGTAGTTACAAGTTATACCTAGTTTTGTTCAGTACAGATGTGGCTATAAGCCTATGACATAAAAACCAAATTTTCCGTTATCAGGTTGAAGAAGAAAGTGCAAAATTGTACCAGCACATTGCCTGATCTGTTTTGCATTATCGTACAAAAAATCACGCACAAATTCAAGATACTTTCTGGGGAAAAAATATTCTCCAATGTGAAGCACTAGAGTTTTTTTGAGTTGGAAATTTGAAATTCTGTGCACGTACATTAGTTTTTTTACTCTGAAACTAAGAACACTGGAGTTACAAATTATACCTTGTTTTGTTCAGTACAGATGTGGCTATAAGCCTATGACATAAAATCAAAATTTTCTGTTATCTGGTAGAAGAAGAAGAAGAAAAACTTTATTATTATTATTATTTTTTTATGAAATTTGAAAATCGGCAGGCCACCACCAGTAGATTGAAAAGTAAGTCCGTAAACAAAAGTCGGAAGAAGTCAAGGGGAGATGAATTTGCATCCATGGGGACAGTCACACCATGGTTACCTGTATACTGTATAGCAGTAATCAGTCAGTCCGGTCCAGTTGGGTTTTGTCACGTCAAGTCTTGAGGTTCAGAGTCACTGTCATCTGAAGCCATCCCTGCGTCGTCACTACATGGTGTGAGGCCAGGGTTGTCGTCACAGTTTTATTCCGAATCTGTATCTAAGGTACGCAACTCTACATCAATATCACTTGGTGGTGACAAACCGGGTCTTTTTGCCATCTTACACACCTTTACTCGTGTTGGGAGGGAAAAGGAAGCTTCAACTGGCAAAAAAAAAAAGAAGAGGGGAGTGGAAGGAAGAAAGAGAAAAGAAAAAGAACAGAAAAGAGCGAAAGAATGAAGAAAAAGAGAGAGAGATAAAGAAAGAACGAGAGAGGGAGAGAGAGAGAGAGAGAGAGAGAGAGAGAGAGAGACAGAGACAGAAGAAAAAGAGAGAGAAAGGAAATCTCTCTCTTCTATCTTTCTCTCTATCTTCTTTCTTTCTCCTTTTTCTCTTCCCATATATATGGGCCCCCACTTTTCTCTCTCTCTCTCTCTCTCTCTCTCTCTCTCTCTCTCTCTCTCTCTCTCTCTCTCTCTCTCTCTCTCTCTCTCTCTCTCTCTCTCTCAAAAGTCTGCCGTCCACCCACTGTAAAGTCTCGAGACACAATAATTCACACCCTGAAACATACCTGCCAATTTGGGAAATAACAAAGGCATCCTAAAATATTTTGGAAGATTATTTTAGTGCATTCGTTCCCTTGGTAAAAGTGCCATTACAAATTCCAGAACTGAGAAAACAAAACGATAATAAAAAAAATTGAGATTTTCGGAGGCCCCCCCAATATAACCCAAATGAAATTAAACCTTATTGATTGTTTATCACATACCTCAAGACTCATGCAGAACTAAAACATGTATATCCGAACAAAAACAGAGTCACTATGTCTCAAAAGTCAGATACTACACACAAAAGCATCTTGTCCCCTCGAACGGTTGTTGGCGTAAATAACTGCTGTCTCCTATAGGGGACAAACTGTCGTCTAAGGGTTAAATGGCATTCCAGTGTTGAAAGTGGTGAATGTGACCCTAAAACTATACTTATTACACAAAATAAACATTCCTTTTCACATAATTTTGTAACAAAATATGGTATTTCACATTTCCTCCGTCAAAAACAAATGTACGCATGCATACCTCTAGTTATTGTTTTCTTTTTTCTTGTGTATTGTTTCTGGTTCTCAATGGGTAAGAGTATGATCTATCCAGCAAGTGGTATAAGATGATGTTTAGTGAATATTAAATAGTTATTGTTTCCATTTTTTCCCCTTAGAAAAGCTTCTTGAGTTAAATGGAAAGACTGGTGATGGAATCCACACAGTGCAAGACGAAGCTATCCAGGAAGTGGTGAAGCTAGCCAATACGGACAGAACAGTGAATCCTGCGTGCCTGCAGGTTCTCAAGCAGCTTCTAGAGTGGCCGCAAGGTAACCACTAAATACTAAGGCTAAGCCCATACTCTTGCAGATTCCCACCAATGGATTGTTCTAAATATTAATTGAAATGAAATTCCATGTCAATGAAATGATGTAATTTTATTCTATCTTGTGAACAAACAATCTAAAATTGTCAGTTTGATAAAAGTTCAAATATTACACATAATTAAATTAGAAGGCATTTTACATATTGTTAATTTATTTTAACTTTTTGATTTACATTGTGTCCCACCCGTGACCCCAAAAAACAATTAATTTCTCCTTAAACTGTAACATTTCCCCTGCAACTCCACTAGAATATTCAAAGGTCAATTACTTTCGCTCTTTGTCTTAAATAATTTATTTTTCATCATTTGACAATTCACAGAAATTAAAATAAAGACATTAAGTAAAGAGGCAGTGTTTTATCTGTCTCACCCATGACACAAAATTGTTCACTTATAGCTATAATCAACAGTGTTTAGTTTCATATTTCATTGCACAGAAACTGCGAAAAATGTTGCTTAAGTATCAGTAGAATAGTTACGTAGTGTCAAAAATGTAGTGTGTCCCACTCGTGACAATTGAATGCCCCTGTTAATATTAGTGGGTGAGTATTGAAGTCAAATTATAAGCATTACTTTACCAGTGTTTCGCTTCAAATAAGAGTTACATCAGAATATTAAAATACCTATTACATAATGACAAAGTACAGTTTTTTCGTACAATATTGTTCCAAAATAAATGGAAACGTTTAATTTTGCATTATTTTCAGGATAATTAGACTGCTAAAATGCAAACCCCGCGACAGCTCTACTAAATATACTTTTGACATTTAAACAAATGTTTTTTGAAAATTGTATCTGCTTCTCTCCTCATATCATCTTTCAACAGTGGGGACATTTTTTTTTAGTGTATTATTTATTTTTAAATACTTGTGATTTTCTTGGTATGGCTTGTTTTTGCCAAGTCCTGCTTAGAAGTTATACTTTAAAAAAGTTTGTTGTAACCACTCATGTCTAATCAGGCTTGAACTACAATTTAATCATTTACTCATGTGATATTGTGTTATCTTTCAGATATTGTGTTCCCGGCACTGGACATAACTCGTCTGGCCATTCGCAACAGAGATGTGAACATGGAGTTGTGTAGCGGAAGGA
This sequence comes from Lepisma saccharinum, assembly GCF_977018435.1. NCBI lineage: Eukaryota > Metazoa > Arthropoda > Insecta > Zygentoma > Lepismatidae > Lepisma > Lepisma saccharinum. The sequence goes on from NW_028143626.1 coordinate 13,900, forward strand.
TGGGTGCACAGTTCGTAGCCTACCTGCGGAAATTTCTGAGAGCAGATGCTCTTCCGGCAAACCAAATGCTCACGCTCCGCATCGTGTGTAACATGTTCAGCCACGGCACGGGAGAGGAGCTGGTTCTTCATCATTGGCAATATTTCCTGTCTGTCCTCGTGGATCTTTTACCACCAGCCAACCGGCATGTGCAAGTCGCGATGGTCACGGTTCTCCTGAATCTTTCCGTCGCTTTCGTGCGCACCAATGATGTCGAAGGACAGACGAGGGCCGTGTCCGTTGCGACGGCCATAATGCCGCAAATAACAGATGGAGAGGCACAGTTTCGCTTGCTGGTGGCCTTAGGAACTCTTCTCTGGCAGGCAGACCGGAAGATCGTTGAACAAGCAAGAGACTCGGAACTGAATGATTTAGTGACTGCACTTTCGTCGAAAAATGATCAACCCAAAGTTGCAAGCTGTGCAGCACAGGTTAAGGGCCTCATAGTGTAATTTGATGCCCAGTGAATGACTTGTGAAATGAAATTAAGCATCAAGCATGCCCATCATGTAAATACTTGACATTTCTAATATACATGGAATTAATTTTTTTTTGTCGATATGTAGGAAATTAAGCCACTCAAGTGCTGGTTAAAAGTGAACTGGAAAAAAGCATGTCTTGAACAAGGAAGAGAACTATTTATTAAAGTGAAATCTTTCAATATTTTCTTCAGAGTTGGTATCTTCTTGCTTTATTTAAATAATAAGATTGATTTCCTAACAGTTGTTTTTTTCTTATTACTTATTTTCACTTGGTAGTTATAAATGGTACTGTGATAACACCTTGATCACTCGACAATCTGTATTCGATCCATAATGAGTTCCTTCCTGATGGTGTAGTGGTAACATCAACATCGTGTAATCAATCCTATTTTTACCAGATTGCATCCAGTTGGCTTTGATGGTTTTGCAGCTCAGGAATGACAAAATCTCACACAGGCCAGCGCTCCATAGCTCCTGAAATCCAAGGTCTCAGCACAACCCTTTCTTCCTTTTCCTATTCCTCCTGTTTCAGTGCTTCCAACTCAAAACTAAATATCCGAAAATGATCCACCCTGTATAACATGTATAATAGGCTTTTGGTTAAAAAATTGATTTAACTTAACATTGTATTATTAGAAGGGCTCTGTAACATTGTATTATTACAAGGGCTCTTCAAAAAGAAATCAAACTTTTACAAAATTGAGAAAATGGTAATATTCACCAGCTATTTTGACCTGTCTCCTTCAAAGTACTCCCCTCCACTGTACACATAATGCTCCCAGCATTTCTTTCCGTCCTGGAATGCCTGCTGGAACTCCAGTTTTGGAACAGTCTATAGCGAATTATCTTTGATCTCTTTTATTGTCTGGAATCTTGACTTTTGAGGATTGATTTCAACTTTGGGAAGAGGAAGAAGTCTGCTGGTGCCAAATCAGGGAAATAGGCTGGTTGTGGGACAACAGGTTTCTGATGCCATGCCAAAAACTCCTTGACAACCAGTGAGGAATGAGCAAATGCAGGATTCGTTTTTCCACATCTGTGGCCACTGCACCTTTTCTCATATTCATTACAATTAGGGTTTTTCGGGGAGTGCAGGACAATTTTATAACATTTTGATTCAGTGGAACCAGAAAAGTTAAAATCAGTGGCATGGAGCCTGCCACTGTGATAAAGCGAGGTGTGGGTGCCCCACAATGTTGTCACTGTGTTCCCAAAATGGTTTTATTCCAGAAATTCAACAGATAATGTCACTTGGCCACTTACATGCAAAAAACAATTTGCCGGCATATAAGGCCAGCTGCACATCGGATTTGACGCAACGCGACACGACATTTTTGTTGCAAACAGACTCGGGGGAACATTTAACATGGGATTCTTATGGGCCGCTGCACACCAAACGCAACATTTGACTCAAGTCACGTTGCGACGGTTTGCGACAAAACCGTGGTCCTGGGAATTTGGTCTTGCCGGAGCATGATGCAAGAAAACACACTGTGCATGTGAATTCTTTCTTCTCAGTGCACCACCTGCATGTGATTCATCACTGTATCATTTGACAGCACATATTATATGTAACCTTGGAGCGTGATCCAGAGAAGCAAGGCCTCCATTGTACGAGTATTCCTCGACTGAGGACCATAATTGATGTGCAATGGAATTAAGTAGCACAATTGCATAAGGTCTATTGGAAATTGTCTTGTAAAAGAATGTAGTGTAGAAAATGTATCGTAAATTGTGCAAGAATAACAATCTTCAGGCCACTTTGATATTTATTGCTCGAATGACTGTTTGTAGGTTTCGCAAATTAAATTTCTTCCTTTTTTGCATTGGGTTCATCTATTGCTAGATTCATGTGTAAACAGGAAATATATTTACAAGGAAATACAGTCTTTTGAGAGGAGATAAATTAACATTACTATAATGAAAAATAACTAGAAATACAATGTAAGAAACAAAAGCTCACACAAAAAATGTGTTTCCAGAGCTTCAGTGGCTTTCATGTTTTCGCGTACATGTTTGTGAAATTTTTGGTGTGCAATATATTTAGTTTTTTTTTTACAAACCAAGTATCAAAATTAAATTATCATGTTTACATGTAAAGTGCCCGAAAAGTAGGGGGATAGAAACATTCCTGGTGGTTATGAAAATTAACTCCTTCATTACCTCATTCACACTGTCGTGTTACATCCTTCCCAACTTAATTTTTGTTAGCAATTGTCATGGAACACTGCCATGAATGGGATTAAAATAATCAACACCTCTTTTGTCCTCTCGTTCTTGTAAGAACAGGTCTTATATGCTGATACTCGGTTTTTTATTACCTTCATTTCTGGAAATTTGCTGTTCTGAGTTGGGTATTCATTCCTAGTTAGATTTCTTGGAAGGAGACCTAGATACAGAGGTTGTTTCCGGTCTATGGTGACGAAATTGTACACCTCTTGCAGCACCACCAAGCGGGAAGAGAACGAATCTGCCAGTCGTGTGGGCACGTTGGACCGTTGACTGTGCGTGACAGGTGTGGTCAGTGCATATCGGGAAGAATGCCGCCGAAAATCAGTGCATATTGGGAGGGTTACATATCTGCACTTTCAGACGTAAACTACAGTGATAGTGCCATTATAAAACTGTGCAAGGAACGTGGATTCGCTGTGTCCAAAAATGGCATATCACGGGTGTTGAAAGGGGCAGGTAAGGTGAGGTGTGGGATGATTCCTGTGGGGAAGAAAAGAGGCCAACCCCCGGTCTGCCACTAGCCGCACACCAGCTACAATTCGGGATGTCCGGGTGCTGGTCATCAGGGAGAATCCAGCCACACAGAGAAGTATTGCGAACCGGCTACAAACATCACTGAAGACCGTGCACACCATCATTCGCCGCAATTTGGGTTTGGAAAAGCGATGCAAAGGGCATTTTCATAAGCTCAAAACAAGGTGTCGAAGTCACACATCTCGCTCAACCTGCCTCTTCCTACAAAAAAATGGCAGATGAAACAGACATTCCAGTGAAGTCACCTGATGCCTCACCAATGGACTCTTGCACCTTCAGCCTACTGAAACGAGCCTTGTCTCACAGGAGACCCCGCACCATTGAAGGGCTATGGAAAGCCTGTCAGGAGTAGTTGTTGAGGCTGGGCATGACTACACTTCGTGCCAGTCTACTACAGTGGAAACTTCGCTGTCGGGCAATTGCCAAGATGCAGGGACACCAAATAGAGCACACTCGATTGTGGCGACATGGTTTCTCTTAAAGTAGGTGCAGTTTGAAATTGTCACCATAGATCGGAAACAACCTCTGTATTACTTTGTATTTGGAATACTGTTACAGGAAAACCTCGTTAATACGAAGTTCAAGGGACCAAAAAATGTCAACTTCGAGTTATCGAAACTTTTAAAGATGGCACCTGTTTTTCAGGTGTAAATAAAGTAGAGTATAAATTACCCCCACAACGGATGTTTTATACTTGGTGGTAGCTCAGAAAATAAGCTGTATATGTACTATATAATAATATTGTAAGTTTTAAAGAAAGTGTAAAAAATGTTACACAAAATGAGAACACGTAGCTTACGCGGACACACAGATTCCAAGGAGACGGTTAGCACCATTTATCCTGCCTAGTTATACAACCGGTTATGCACGGGATGCATGTTGTGGCAAAAAGTCTTTTAAAAAATGGTATTTTCTTTTAATTGTGCAAAGTCGTTGCTCTTCCACGAAATTCTTACAATTTTAGTTCATAAGAAACCCGTTTGCACAGACCTACGGAAAAGAAAACAATCTCGTTTATGGCAAGAAGTGAAACACTGAAGAAACTTGACAGTAGTCACACTGGCGCGAGCAAGAGATCGGACAGAATGCATATTGGATTTTATGTGCGTTCATTAGAACATTGTCCGTTACAGGATTAACTGGTAAGAGAAGATTCTCTTGGAAGAGAACACAACCTTTCACTGGCAAAAAAAAAAAAAAAAAAAAAAAAATCTGTGTTGTAAATTTTGTTCTGGTTCGGCTGTCTAAAACACATCGTAAAAAAATCACGTTTTCTTTGCTTCAGTTAACTTCATACTCACCCCCCCCCCCCCCTTTTGCAGGGATCACTCCAAACTCTTCCTCAACTTGCATTGTAATCCACTCTGAAAAAGTAAACACACAACTTGCGATCTGTTTCGATCCCACTTTAAACTGTATATTTAGTCCCGCTTAGCTCATCAGCATAAAATGAACTCAAAACAAGCTTTACGAAACTTGCGTACTTTCAGATTAATCGACAATTTATTGTAGGATTCAGGAGTATTCTGGAGGTCAAACACTCGCTCCGCCAAAACTTTTCCTCTCGTATTCCTACATTGAGCATTGTTTTTTTTTTTTTTAACAGCATGCTAATGGTTCTGAAGAAAAGCAGCGATTACACTGATAAACAATGAAATACTCCTTTAAATAAAACTAAGTAAACTTTATGTATTCAGATGTGTTGATAACGAATATCACATCCGTTTTCCTGTATCACCTAAATTTTTTGCAGAACACCCACATTTTATAGTTTTATGGTTTCAGGTCTCCGCACCCAGCTCGGCTTCCGGCTTAACGTTTGGTTCCTAGCAAATGGATAAGAACTTTTCAGCGACCTTGTGTTTATGACTGGAACTTAATATATAGTGGAGGAAACATCTGGCAGTAGAGAAATTTTCCTGGTTCTCTGTTAAAATTTGTTCTTTTGTGGGTTAGTCGAGTCTTAACTTCCTTTCCGACAACTTCGCGAGTAGCGTTCGCAAGTAGCCATATTTTATGTATGTGTATGTTCGTAAAATTGTGAATGTAATATTGTATAGTGAAGTGTAAGTTGTATTTTAACAAAACGATAAGAGCATTCACAATTGTTTTTTTAAAGAAATATATTATAAGTCAATCAATGAGTTCGCCATGTCACGCAAATGTGTGAATAACCCGAACTTGTTTTGTTATGTTTGCGGGGAATTTACTCCGAAGTCACAGAGAAATACTATCACTCCTATAGTGAAAAAAGCATGAGAGTTGTATTTTGGAAGTAAAGTAGAGGAGGGAAGAAGCTGGGCACCAGGTAAAATTTGTTGTAATTGTTCGAGAACTTTACGTGGTTGGCTTAATGGCACTCACAAATCAATGCCCTTCGGAAACCCTGTAATATGGACAGAACAGGAAGATCATACGAGGAATTGTTACTTCTGTTTAACAAACATAGTGGATATAGTTCTAAATCAAATTTATAATTTTTAATCTATATTTTATCCTGATGTTCCTTCAGCCAAGAAACCTACGAGTCATGATTTTATACCAATTCCTAAGCCTCCTAAAGAATGGACAGTGGATGAAACAGAACCAAGCAGTGCTTCTCCAGATGACGAACTTGGATCCTCATATTAGAACACCGATCCAAATTTTCCTGATCCAAATATACCTCACTTTATTTCCCAATCCGAACTAAATGATCTAGTCAGAGATCTCGACCTTTCTAAAATTCAAGCGGAATTATTAGGTTCTCGTCTCAGAGGGTGGAATTTATTACAAGATGGTGTTAAGGTGTCATATTGGAAACCCCAACAATCACGGACACATTTTTTTTCTGTTAGTAATGAGTTAACTTACTGCAATGATGTAGAAGGCCTTCCGCAAAAACTTGGAAGGAGTCACAACCCAAACGAGATTCATCTAAGAATAGTTTAAAAGTAGTATTGTTGCATAATGGGAATATATACTCATCAGTACCCCTTGCCTATTCTTCCACCATGAAGGAAACATGAAAGTATGGATACAATATTAAAAGTGATACATTATGAAAAATATGGTTGGCAGATATGCGGAGACCTCAAAATGATTGGTATACTGTTAGGCATGCAGTCTGGGTTTACAAAATTTTGTTGCTTTCTTTGCGAATGGGACAGCTGGGCAGAAGATAAACATTACAACATTGTGGATTGGCCCATACGAAAAAACTTAAGTCCTGGAGAGAAGTGTGTTAGGAATCACCCTCTGCTTGAGAAAGACAAGATTGTGTTACCACTGTTGCATATAAAGTTAGGGCTGATGAAAATTTTTGTTAAGGCTTTGGATAAACATGGTGAGGGTTTTGGGTACTTGAGAAAAACATTTCCTAAACTCAGTGATAGTAAGTTAAAAGAAGGCATATTTATTGGGCCGTAAATCCGTGAGATCATTCATGATGACAACTTTGTGGAATTGCTAACAGAAAAAGAGAAATGCGCATGGTTAGCCTTCAGACAAGTATGCTGTAATTTTCTTGGAAATGTGAAAACTGACAACTACAAGGAACTTGTTGAAGTGTTATCAGAGCATGGGGTGCAATATGTCCTTGAAAATTCAACTTTTTACATTCGCATTTGGACTTTTTACCCCTTAACTTGGGCGCGGTTAGTGACGAATGCGGCGAGAGATTTCACCAGGATATTTCTGTCATGGAGAAACAATATGCAGGAAAATCGGTAAAAAACATGTTAGCAGACTATAGTTGGAACCTCGAGGAAGAGGTTTCTGGTGGCAATTACAAAAGGCAGAGTTCAAGAAAGAAATTTTGAAAATGCGAGTAAAAATGTGTTTTTTTCCTCTTTTTTTTTGTTGCATGAACTTTCTTCATTGAACAGTCAAAATCGGTCCTATATATATATTTTAATTTTTTTATATTTCATAGTTATTCAGTTCAATATTTAAATCTTATTTCATGAGCAAACAAACAAAAATAATTTCAAATTTCGATGTATTATTACAAAGGTAATTAAATTTTTATTAAAAACAAAAAATGAAAATCCAGGGAAAACGATACGTGATACAGCATTTCTACTTTCAGATTTGGATTCAGCGGGGTCGAATTATAAATAATCACCTATTTTCGTTCAAAGGAGCAAAAAAAAGTTTGAATTTGTTCATCAGTGTTATACGAACTTTATGTGCATCATGAAGTTGTTTTAACTCTTGTTGTTCTTTCTGGAGATGGTTTGATTGTCAAATCAAAACAGCTTTGCGAGAATCAAAACAATGACCCTTATTCCTTCCCACTGGATGAGTCATTGCCGTTATGAGCAAGCCACAGCTTTCCAGATGCTAGACTAAACACTGGCGCCAGCTGCAGCGAGCGGCAGGTGGCAGAAGGGAAATCATCTGCATTTTAAAGATAAGGCAGTTGTCGAAGACCGGAACTTTTATCAGCAGTGTGAAAAAGAAAAATGATCCTTGCATTACGTTTTACATGCAACAGACAATAATACGGGCATATTTCCTATCCAGACAGCTGCATTCAAACAAGAAAGAGGGACCTGAATTCTGCAATTATCACATTACGATGCACACCAGTGGCGGATAATGAGCTGTTGTAGAAGGAAGGGGGTCACTTTTCATTTAATTATCCTGCGGTTTTTGTTCGTTTTGAAGAAGTTTGTTTTTTTTTAGACGCCAAAGGAAAGGAGCCAGTGAAAAGGAGGCAAATTTTATAACTGGCACAGTTGGGAAACGTATGAAGCGGGAAAACTGTGGAGTTGCAACATACGTAAGATCGACATCAACTTTTGTGGGAAACCTACATGACAACGCATTAAGCAGGTTGACAATATTTAGTTGGGCTATGTGCTTTGATTATCTGTAACAGTTTCTCTTTTTTTATGAAGTTCTACAGGCACAAAGAACATACTTTTAATGAAAGTGGTTACCGGAAGTTGTCGGCTACCAGGCCAAAAGTTGCTCGCTCATGGGAAATTGTAGATGGGTGAGACTTCCAGGTGCCATGCGTCTTGTATTTTGGAACATTCCTCTGATCTTATCTCGCATTTCTCATCTAGCACTGGTGAATATTTCCAAGGTGGCACATTCAGAGGGGGGGGGGGGGAGAGAGCTTGACCTGACATGCACATTGACAAAGCATGTCAATGTCCAGAGGGCATTTCGGGCTGCTTCCCTCGAGTTGTCAGCAGCTCTTAGAACAAGGAAACATGTCAAGGTCCAGTTAAAATAACATCCAAGCTCTCTCCACATTCGATCTTCTCTTGTCAACTTATGCAGGTGTCTACTTCGAATTAAGCGAAACCAGTTTTTACCCTTGTAAAACAACTTTGTATTAAAAATTATCCGTATTTTGATTCATCCATACTGAAATACATTATAAATCCTATCTTATCGGCTGGGGAATGGGAAGAACTTCGGATTAACCAATATTGTATTAACAAGGTTTTCCTGTAATTATAAATCCAATAATAAAGCTTTTTCCTAAAAAAAAAAAATGTGCCACCAAATAAGGTAATTTAAAGAAACAGATGATATAGATCAACAATGATGAAATTCAAAGTTCATCATGTCAACTTGGAATTGAACATACCTTACGAATAGGAAAGGGCTATTGGGGTATCATGGCTAGGATATTTGGTCATAGTGGTTTGATGCCTAGGTATGGTTGACCATGTACAGACAAGTTGGGCAAGAAATCACTAAATATTAGCTGAACCTGGGTAAGTTTCAATGCTATTTAGTATTCATGTTGGATGTGGTTTTCGTATTGCATACATGGAGTTTCATGTTTCCATATAGAATTAGATACTTTTTAAAATTCTAATTATTCTTTTTTCTTCAATTTTTCTCACTTTTCTACTCCTTTTGGCTGATCACGAGGGTGAATGAGGATTAGAAAAAAACTAAATCTAGTTCTGGCACCAGCCCCCTTTTCTCGAGTCAGCCTTTTTTTATATACGGGCTAAGAAAGCCATGAATCCAACTAAGATAAAGCTAGACAGTTTGAAATATGATCTTCAAAACATTTAATTTATTAATTAATACAAGACTGGATTAAAAGTAATTAATTCTTGCCCTGGAGTGGCCTTCCTAAAGAAGGCACAACAGGTAACAGCATGAATAACTATGCAGTACATTCTAATATATGACCGACTCTACCATATCCCTGCAGATTTTAATATTCAGCCATAACAGCCAAAAAAATGTATAATGGCATATTTATTAATCCAATTTAATGGCACACATACTGAAAAAAAACACACAGACACACACAATGTACTAATTTTTTTCAAAGGAAAAAAAGGTAATTGAAATTTCCATAAGTAAACTAAACTATTATTATTTTAGAACTGAATTGAAAAATCAGGTGCCACGTATTTTTCTACCCCTGGTCATACACATCTTTGGTGGCAAGTTATGACTCTACTATTTAAGCTGCTCGGGATGGCTGGTACCTATACAGGGTGTCTACTACTCTGGAACAAGCCTGATAAGTCCTAGCCTAACCATGGCCATTCTTTGTGAGAGTTCTTTCATCAATTTCATATAATCATTCATCATCATCATTGCAATTTCCCAAAATTCCCACAAGCTTCATTGTGTGGCACATTGACATACTTTTAAAGCATTATATTCAGTAAAAGTTCAACCTAACAAGGAATTTTTTTTAAACAAAGGAAATGTTTTATGTAAATACAGATTATACTGCTATGCGATCTAGGCTTTGGGCCCTGGCTATGGGATGCATGCAGGTTTGCCTCTCCTTGGTGAAGGGTAACAACATTTCTCCTAAGATTTCACACCACCATAATGAGGAAATTGGGGAGCTACGAATGAGTAGTGTAACCATCACGGAAACCTACAACAATTGGAGGTTCATCGTGCTTACCATGCCACCCCCATATCTGGTTGGATGATCCACCACCTCTGGTGGGAGTGAGGTTGGTAGGTAGGTAGCTAGGCACTGGCCCTCGCAGGCTGTTATTATTACAGATTATACAGGGTGCATCATGGGAAACTGGCTGTTTTCAAATGGAGAATTTTGAAGCAGGAAGATACAGATTATACAAATACAAAGATACAAATAGGGTGGCAATGAACTCACTCAGACATGCCATTTTCGGCTCGGCGTGGTAGCAGTACATGCAACGAAAGTTGCCATTATGGTGCCATGGATATTTGAGCATCGTTTCTTCACATACGACAAGTTTAGTGAAAAGTGGCGAATGGATCCATGACGCCTGATATTTAAACAGCACAGAAAGAGCTGCTGTATTTCAATAATCGACTCTCTACTTTTCACGAAAAACTGTCATATGCAAACAAGCGATTCTCAAATATCCACAGCAACTGACATTGCATGTACTGCTGCCACACCGATCCGAACCAAGCTTAAAATGGCATGTCCAAGTAAGTTCAATGTCACCCTACTACCCCTGCTCCCTGCTTCGAATTATCCATTTGAAAACTGTCCGTTTCCATGATGCACCCTTAATTTTATTCCTTGTCCTTGTGATTTTGTGCACAGAAATGTGGGTTTCTCTTATACACTAGTCTTGGCAACTAAATGTTATGCAATTGCCACCCTGAGTGATAACTGATCGCTTGACTAGCCCATAAGGAAGTAGTATTCCCCATCTTTTTGAACTGCCTTCATACAAAATTTTTGAAAACTGTTTCAATCAACCTCTTACAGTTCTAAGAGAAATTATCACAAGCTTTAGAGATATTTGAACTTTACTGACAAATCAGTATTTCTTTAAAACAGACTCACATACAGATAGGAAATATACTGCCTAATTACATGAATGCACACTGCATGGTGTTTCAACTAATAAAAAATGCGAAGTCCAAACACAAATTTGCCTACTACAAGATCTTTTCCTGTCAAGAATTCCACTCATGAATTTAGTCGCACATACATATTTCATCCCACGTTTAAGTAAAAAAAAAAATTAACAGCTTTCTATATACAAAATAATGTCGCATACTAAACATTCATGCACACAAATTCAGCACCACATACACATCTCAGTTTGCATTTTCACATGCATCTATCCAGTCATTGTACACATCAACAGGCTCTGACAAAAAGTTTATCGTGGTCTGAAAGTCTTCCATGCACACTCGACACGTTATCCTTGCAGTGTTTCTACCTTTGTCCCTGGAAAAGAAGAAAATGGAAATACATGTTGTTATTTCCTGAATACATTTGCTTTCTTTAAGTGTTTTTAATGAAGTGTACATCTGTTAATTTTGCAGAAATCAAGAATGTCCTGTGTAACCAAATGGTGAATGAAAAATAAACATTTTCACATAAAGACTGATGTTTGGTGGTTATCCAGTGGCTGTAACTTATTGCACCAAATTGTGAGCAACACATGATTGGATTCTCATTCTGTTATCTGTTTAGCAAATTTCAATAACCTGAAGAAGTTAGTAAAGGTTCTAATGCTATTTTTAAGTGTAGTTTTTTTCTTATCGAAATGCAACATGAAATCTGGCTCCTAAACTGTCAAATTACATATAAATGTTTTAAACCATTGCTGGTTTTGCTCGACTTACATCTTTACTTCACAAGACTTCTCGTGGTTACAAAAGGGGCAGTTGAACTGCGTATCCAGGGGCTCAATGGCCCTCCTCTTCGGGGGAGGCTTTCTCTTGCTCTTACGCCGACCCATGTCAAATCTAAAAGACATACGCAAAATACAGAATTACATTTTAGCATACACCAATGTGAAACTAATTTTAAAAGTGAATTTCACACTGGGTAAATTCACATTCTTTTTTGATAAAAATTCTCTTCAATTTAATGGAAGCTATACCAAGCAGAACTCTAAAAGTAATACAAAACAGTAAGAAAATAAAGCATTAAAATACTGACCAAGGCAGAATTTATTGTATAAAAAATACATATACACTAAAAAGGTAATGTTTCCACCCTTTAACAGAGTCTCCTTCAGACGAATATTCACACTAGAATAATGAAAATTACAAACCTTCATCTTTCATCATTCTAGTGTGAATATTCGTCTGAAGAAGACTCTGTTAGTGGGTGGAAACGTTACCTTTTCAGTGTATGTGTATTTTTTTACAATAAATTCTGCCTTGGTAAGTATTTTATTAACATGAAAACAAGGCTTAACAGTGTTACTAGTAAGAAAATAGTGTACTTTTATGCAGTTGGCATGTACTTTGCTACAGTTTTTTCAAACCTTATTCATATTTAAAACAGCAATCAACTTAACCATTTACAATGTAAAGTCTACAATTGGGAAAGAAAAAATGATATAACTACAACATTCCCTGTATGAATTTACACACCACAGCCTGTTGAGATTTGGAATTGGTAATAATATTGAACCATTGTTTACGAATTCACTTCAGATATCAACAAAAGCCATGGCAATTGTGCAGACATGAAAAAAAAAATACATGAACAAAATCATTGCTCGAAGTGCATAAGATTGTTATCCACCTGTTAGAACTTACATCAAAATTCTCTCCATCTATTTCACTGTTAAACCATCTTCCCCCTCCCACATAAACCAAAGGCCCCAGCAAGCAACTCCACACATAACAACTTCCACTTCAGCACTGTCAAATGGTAAACTCCATCTAATGAAAATTCTACTTTATACTAGGTATCTTGGTGATATTGATAGATGTGAGGCAACATATTAAGTCCATTACATGTGTCTCCCTAGAATATAGCAAAAGGTAACTACGCCAAAGTTCCAATTGTTAATTCCGATTTCATACTGGTGCACATGCATTTTTTTCACAGTTCGATTTCTATTTATGTCCGTTAACACACACTTCGGAGTTTTGTTTGAGAATGTTTTTTTTAATTTCCGTATACTCCTACATGGTTATTCTCTTGCAACCAGTCATTAGTTTACTGTCGTCTTGGTTATGGCCTGATGCTGCCACATGAATGTGGTGCAAAGGAGTTTCGTAGTTAGGTTAGGTGAGTGCAGTTTAAGGCTCTTAGAAGTACAATAATTTTTCTAAACTATTACAACTTCTCATCATGTTGGTGCTGGTCTCAAGCACGAAACTCCTTCGAGCTTCGTGTCAGCAGAAGTCTGTGGAATGTCCTGTCGATGAGAAGCAAAGATACTTACGTAAGGTACCTATTGCATCTTCTTTTTCTCGATAAATAGGACTTTACTGAAGTGCAAACAGAGCTAATTACTTTCAAAAAGCTTTAAATTTACTTTCACAATCATTCCCACCATTGTAGGATAATTTCTCTATGAGCAAAAAATTTATTGTCGATGGAAAGAACGGATGCTTCCATAAGGCACATTTTTTACCGATAAATTGCACTTTTCCAAACTCCAAACAGTGGTAATTACCTTCACCAAGATTCAAATTTACTTGAACAATCATTTCTATGATTCTGAAATACTTTGTCTTTCTGTTACGAAACTTCAAAAAAATCATTTAAACATCTGGAACAGTTACCTGTAATAGTTCCAAATGTGTAAATTTTGTTTTGAAAGTACAAAGGCTGTCGCAGAGAAGGTGAGACAGATTTTTTTCCTGGCTTGGCAACACTGCCTATGGTATTGGCACTAGTTGCGTTGTGTAGGATGACTCATTCTGTTTCCGTTGCAACATGTTGCGAAACCACGTTAGTGAGCAGCTGTGTTGATTTACGTGGAACGTGTTTCGTTTACCCCTCCAGGTTTTTGTGTATAAAATTGCTTTTCGCGATGAGTATTCAAGATGAACAGCGACATGCCATAAAATTTTGTTGGCGTTTAGGGAAAAGTGCTGCGGAAACATATGCAATGCTTCAACAGGCATATGCCGATCAAGATAGACTGAGTAGAGCCACAGCATTACCAAGGAGTCATTGAGACTCTGCGCCAGCACGTAGCAAAAAAAGAGGCCACATTTGAAGAACTCCTTCATATTGCACCACGATAACGCATGCCCGCATACTGCGCGGGCTTTTCAGGATTACGCGATGAAGATAAAAATAGAAATTTTCCTGCATCCAGCATACAGTCCAGACTTTGCACCCTCCGACTTTTGGCTATTTCCACTTTTAAAGGCTGCTTTACGTGGTCGTCATTTCTTGACGAACAAAGAAGATCACGACAGTGCAAATTTTCTTCAGTTCGCTACCTGACGACGAATTTTCAAAGACATTCACAAAGTGGCAGGAGCGTATGGACGCTTGCTTAGCTGTGCACTTGTAAAAAAAGGCACGTTTGGAAACACTGGCGAGACCGCGTGACTTTCGACACTCACGCCATCTGCAGGTACATAAATGAAACAACGACGTAATGTTGTCGCTTTACAGAAAATGCAAGTTCTTTACATAAAAAGTGATTATTTCTTGTTTTGGAGCATTCTATGGTGAAGTTTTCAGTTTCCACGAAACAAATACCTCGAAGAACTTCGATAATGCTACAGAAACTGATTTCAGTAAGTAGTCTCTCCTGTAAATTTGAAGAAATCCGTTCGGGCGATATTGCATATTTACCCACTATATTATATGTGTGTAAATATATATAATGTCTGTCCCTCTATGTGAATTTTGGGGCACAGAAAGTGCCTTACTCCTCTAAAGTCAACGCTTATGCTAACCACTCCACTTGGAGGTCAGCATTGTAGGAGTATGCAGAAGGGAAAACCGTTCTCCACAAAATACACAATAAGTAAGCACTAAGCCTCTGAAGTATGTTGTGTTAACAGACATAAAAAAATCGAACCATGCAAAAAATACCTGTGTACTGTAATTAATTCGGAACTTGTCCCTGGTCGGTTTATGATGTAATTTACACCCTAAGTGGAATCGTACTCAAAATACCACGATTGTTGTAGTTTTCCCACCTCAAGCAATTATCTTTACTTTCGAACTTTGTAATATTCACTTTCCACAATGGCTGCGCCCTCTGTAGGGTAATAGGAATCTATTTCGCATTCTAGACTCGGATATTTTGTGAACTGATGTGACTGTTGAATTGAAATGTGCGGGTGCTTTACATGAGAAAACAATCGTTATGAACGTGGTATGTGAAGACATACTTCTGGTTGTTCAGGAAGTTTGTTAAATGCTTGAGCAAGACGTCAATACCTGCTTTGAACGTAAGTAAAGCATCTAGCATTCTATGGTTTTACCTAGTTTCAAAACCTAATTTTGCAACTGTCATGGTACAGATACATTAACAGTAAGTTAATAGAGATGTTAATCGGGGCTGGACCTATAGTCGTGAGTGGGATTCGAACCACCGAGCAATTTCAATCTACCAGGAATCAAACACGGCTCCCCTTAATTACAAGCCACCAATTGTAGATTAAATGATTAATTAATGATTATCAAGGGTAATTAACAGCCACGCAAAATCAAATTAGAAAATTGACTTTTGGATAAAATAACTTCATCTCGTAATATACGCTATGTTTATATTAACCAAGTAATAAATACAAACAAGCTTCTTACCCTACTGAAACTTACAATAGAAAATTAATTCAGTAATTCGCTTAACGCAATGTTGTTTACAACGACAATCACAGTATACTTGCGGATGGCGGGAGTGGGAGAGGATAATCAATGTATAACCAAACTCACAGTTCAAGCCATTTTCGTCAATGGTTCAAGCGGATTGGATGGTAGATGACACGGAAATATAAAATCATTAGGTCTATTAACGATCTTACATTTATTACATTTGATTATTTGATCCCTGTTTGGGGCACAGGGAAGGGGAGATTTGCGCAAGCATAGGCGTAACTTGGCGGGGATAAGGGGGGCACTTGCCCGAATTTTCATCTATTAAGATTTACAATGTAAGGGTATTCTTGTTAACCTCCTGAGTACCTAAGAAACAAACAAATAAAGAGTATTCTTTCTGATTTCTCAGGCCGTGTCCCAAAGGTGCAAGACCGTACTTGAAGCGAGCATCCTCCGAGTATGGTCTTGAAGTCGTGGACTGGAAGTGAAAGTCTTTCGAATTGCAATTCGACAGCAGCGCCAAATACGATCAGTAGATAAAGCTGAGTACTCGCTGTTTTCCCCACGTTATAAACACTTGTTTTTCACCATAGAAATCACGTTGCATTTTCAAATTTTCGTACACATACATTTCCACACATTAGAAGCACTTTAACCAACAACTTGCTGACCCATAACGTATCAAGGTACATAGAGATTAGGTAAAGCCATCCGAAGATTGCCGATCTTGTACGAATGCGTGACGTCACCGGAGAAGCAGTGAGCTCGGCTGAAGCAGACGGTCCCTAGCATTTATATGGGAGATTCAGATGGTATTGAGGTATCCTTTTAATGATTAGTAACATAATTGAAAACGCGCTACTTTTAAAAGGGGGCAAAGTACATGTAAAAAAATGTATTTTGAAAATCCATATTCCTGAAACTTTCTGACCGATGCGTTACAAAGAAAGTTGCGTATTCTCCTTTAGATTTTCGTCATTTTACAAATCGTAATATACTTTTAACAAAAAAAGTGGCATGCTAAAGAAGAATTAAAGAGTTTAAAAAAATAATTGATTAATAGACTTAGTTTATTTTACTTCGCTTATCTGTCACATATGACCAATCGCAAAGCTGAAGATGCGTGATGATATGATGAAATTGAAGAAAGGAAAGTAGACCCATGCCGGGACGGGGATTCGAACCTGGGGGCCCTTGGCATCGTAAAGCGTTGTGCTAACCACTTCGCCACGGAGGTCAGCATTACAAGGAAATACACAGAAAATGGCATCTATGTTTTAATATGCGAGAAACATTTGCGAGGAGGTTATTGAAGTAACAAATAATTATTACAAGACGTTGTGATGAAAATTATTAATATATATCTGAAATATCGAGAGTTGACCTTGCAGTCTCTAAATGTACTTTTAGAGTTACGCAAAACCTTTACTCAAAATTGCTAGTGTAAATTTATAAGCTATTAAAATTTAAAACTTATTCCTGTTCGAAAAAAGAAACTGCCAAAGAGTATTTGGATGGGGCTGTGGCTTGGGAAGGCTATAGCCTCGGATCTCGATCTGCAAAGACGCTTCCAGTGGGAAAACATTGCTATGAAATAGTCCAGAAGAAGGGGCGAAATGATTTTTTTTTTTAATGGCTCAAGAATACAAAGATATAAGTGGACATTTGACAAGCTTAGTCTACAACTAAAATCGTACGTGTGTGTATGAGGGAGGGGGGGGGGGGCTACGTGAGGTAATACAGTGAAATATGATTCACAATACTAAAATTAAAATAAATATGTGGGAACATTAGAAATCAAAATATGTTGTAGCTAGTGACGGTGCTGCAGTAAAGATGGAGAGGTAAATCATATT
Source organism: Lepisma saccharinum (assembly GCF_977018435.1). NCBI lineage: Eukaryota > Metazoa > Arthropoda > Insecta > Zygentoma > Lepismatidae > Lepisma > Lepisma saccharinum. The sequence continues at coordinate 31,512 of NW_028143626.1, forward strand.
TTCCCGGGGCAATCATGTATATTATGTGTGTTTGTCCATTTCTTCTCATCAGGCATCAAAACATCTATGTACCAGAAGTGTTTTTACGGTGTTACACATGCACGGAATGCGCAATCCACTCGACAACGCGAGATTCAAACTGTGTGCTGGGAACTGGACGCAGACAGTTCACGAATATTTCTCTCTCTCATTCGAGCCTGAACACCACTAATGTGTCTTGTCCTCCCATGTTTGCAGCTCTTATAAACCCACCAAATTGTTTATATTCAGGCCTAAGCACTCGCAAGTGTTCAAAATTGTCTGTTGAGTGTGTGTCGAACCCAGTAGCCTTAAACAAAAGTATTTTTTATGCCATGAAATTTTCGGACTGCATACACAAAATTTGGTCCTGGCACAACCAAATCATCACTCAAAACTTTGATTTTCTGTTGATATGTACAGCTTTTTTTTTTTTTTTTTTTTTTTTTTTTTTTTTTTTTTTTTTTTTTTCGCTCCAATGCCCAGCCCGATACTGCCGAAATATTCACTTAGAGAGATCTTCGATCTCTTCGTCTTTCGACCCGAACTACTCGTAGCACTACTCGAAGTTTCGCTGTCGTCAATGTCTTTAGCTTTGGGCCCGAACTGGAACTAGTAGTAGACTTCGTTACTTTACAGTATTTCAGTGGCGTGCGGTGCTAAATCAGGCAGGGGAACAGGTGACATGCACTTGACCCCTCCCCCCCCCAAACCTATCGTAATATAATACAGTAGACCAAGTAAAATTCAACACTTGTTCAAATGAACCAATACGAAAACATACGAAACATATGCTAAAAAAAAACAGAAGTCACATACATGAAGCGCGTTAAAATTATGAAAATACCAATGTTAAAGCAAATATGATATAATGTAAAGAAAACATTAAAAACAAAATTGTTGATGCGCAACATAGGAAACATTAATAAAAGCAATTTATGAGTGATCAGAGAAAAAATGTTTTGTCGAAACCGGTTTCATCTCTATTTGTAAATTAAGTTGACATTTTTTTTTATAGTTGAGCATTGTAATTCAAACGTCCTCAATGCAATAATGGCAATCAGATGGCCGAGTTTTTTTATGACGTCCACTCATGGGCGTCCAGAAGGGGGGCAAGGGGGGCCGTGTCCCCCCCCCGGAAAATGAAAGTCAACCAAAAATTATATATTTGTCACATATAATTTCATTTCAGCCACAATAATATGTGTTAATTATTGCATGAATATGATAAACTCAAATTTAAGCAATGTTTTTTTGAGGGTACAACACTATTATTGGGGAAAAGGAACCTTGCTTGCCCACCCTGGAAAAAAATGCCTTCCTTTGCTTTCCCTGGAAAAAATACTGCGGACATCCATGCGTCCACTAGATTTATAGAAATTGTGACAAAACCCGAACTGTTCCAAACTCCCTTCTCGGGAACAAACAAGGACAACAATAATTTGCCACTGGAAGAGTATACAGTTACAGAGTTGTAGTAACTTGTTTGAAAATGCCTTGTGTACGATTTAGTTTTAGTTTTTAATTCGGTTAGGATAGGTGTTGGTTTGCTGTCTTTTCTGTAAAGTTCAATGAACTAAAATCTTTCGTCTTCAGCCGGTCGATCAAACAACACTCGCAACATTCGCTTTGTCCTGCCGCTGCGTGCGTCTTGGGGCTGGTGGAACAGGTGGATGCGAGCTGTTCCCTCGGAAGCTATTTCGCAGCGTTTAGCCAAGGCATTTAGCAGACTCTTAGACTGTAGAAGATTTTTCCAGTTCGTTATGAATGACAGACGCAATTTTGCAATGAGATTAGGAAACTATAGACTTACTACACTCAAAACTATCACTACGACGCAATTAAACTTTAGCACATAGCAAAAACTCGAAGGAAAACGAATTCGCTATGTCTCTCGTAGGGAACAGCTAGAGAGTACAGCTTCCGCGGCACCATGAGAAGCGTTTACCTTCGCGCGTGGTCGGAAATACTCGGCAACAGACAGCAGAGGGTGGGACGACGCAAGACTACTAGTCTTGGGGACGACGAGGGTAGGTGAAGTAAACAAACGTCCAGTCACGGTGAAAGTTTTTCTTCGGCGTGTTGATTTCGGAAGAAAAAAGTGTTCTTATTATGTAATTATAGATAATTTAAATAGCTAAAAAGAGCGATAAGTAGAAGGGAACAGCCTGTTCCCTCTGTTCCATGGAGGGACCGCCACTGCAGTATTTAGTCCTTTTCATTTTCGAATCACTAGATCTTATAAAGCAACCATCGACTGTATGAATTGTCATACTTATCTCTGAAGTCTCCACCTATCCTGTTGTACAGATCAACCGGGAAATTGAAGCCGCGTATTAATATCCTCATTATATTCTAGAACGTTCCGCAGATAAAACGATTCGTAAATATTGCCAGTCAGTGGCGTACGCAAGGGGGGAGTTACCGGGTTTAACCCCCCCCCCCTTTGAGCTTTTGAAATATTATGGAAAATGCTGTAGAAAAAAATTAAAAATGGCTAATTTATCACAGTCAAAGATCTGCGACAGTAATAATAATAATAATAATAATAATAATAATTTGAATTGTTATTCCCATGCAGCATGAAGAAAAACACAACATTCCAAACACAATCTAAGCGGCCACAAAGTTCAATTTTGCAATTTTTTTTGCAAAACGTCGCGCAGTGACTCTCGCGAGAATTGTGAAAATTCCTTGCTTCGTCCTTATTGCAAACGTTCTTCCCGGTACTGATTCCACATCCCTTGTGAACTCTCAACTGATGCTGAGTCTACATCCACATCATTAAATAATGTTGAAGTCCTTTGTGAATCACCTAGAAGTGATAAATGTGTTGGAATGTCTATAAACTTACTTTTCAACGAAAACATAGACTCAGTGGAATTTAGCAACATGTGTTCTCGCTCTTCATCATCATCCTGGGCGAGTTCCATAGGTATAGGTAATGTAAATTCCCCCGTGCATATAGCACCGTGCCATGAAGGCACACATAGTGGTGTGGTGGGCCCCAAAGATTCTCGATCTCGAACTATTTTGCAGGTGATGTGATCAGCACCATGCTCCGGCAGCCTTCATCCCCAAAGGTTGCTCTCAGGTACCCATTCCTATGAGGCTGGGTGCGGAGACAAGGCTGGATAAATTCCAACCAATTCCGGGAATCGAACCCGGATATCCCACGAAGTTGTCAGACTAGACCAGCGCGGCTCCTTGAATGAGTTTCATATTTTGATTATTTCAATAAATTTAATATATTTGCTTGTTTTTTATGGATTTTCTTCACACTTAAAATGTCTCACTTATCATATACAAATAACCGTTGACTAGACAATTATTTTGAAACAAAAGAAATGTAATTTTGTTCTATTTCTTTCATAAATAGCAGCTGCATTAGTAGTAATTATTAGTAGTAATTAAACTAATTAATTAATTAATTATAAGAATTATTAATTAATTTATTATTATTAATTAATTAAAGTATAATAAAACAATGGTAATGTGAATTTGTAGAAAGTTTTCGAAATAACACCCCCCTTGATGAAATCCTGCGTACGCTACTGTTGCCAGTAGTTAAGACTCCTTCTCTTTTTCAAGAACGTCCCCTCTCGCGCTTTCCAGAGATTAAAAAATTACAATGAATCCGAATCGCCCTACCTTTGTTGTGCAGCTTCCAAATGCTGACAAGTCTCTACATAGTATTCAAGTTCGCTACGACAACACCGATAGCGTGAGAAAAGTTTACGTGCAATATTATCAACAACAGGGTTACAGAACATTCTCCGTCTTGCCTTGATAAGTATTTCTCTCTTAAAATTATCGTCACATTATTCAAGAAGACAAAAACCTAATTTTATCTAGTGCAAACTGAAAAATTTCCTGGTTGGGGGGGGGGGGGGCACGAGTTACGATCCCCACCTTGGATACGCGCTATAAACAATAACAGGGTTATAGAACATTCTCCGTCTTCCTCGATAATTATTTATCTCCTTAAATTAACCACGGTTAAGGTCTCAAGACAGCCAACACTGGGTGCGTTCCAAAAGTCTTAACGAAACGAACGCATTCAACGAAAATAACTGGGCTCGTGAATCTGGTGAAACCAGTTATTTTACAGACTTATGGGACACTCTAGGCGAAAGCGCAGGCGCAGCGTTTTGTTTAGAGAAAGTTTCCGCATGGCGTCAGCGGAAGGAATGTCCTTATGGCAAAAATAAACTCTGCTGTGGACACTGTTACTCATTTTAGTCACATACTAAGAACGGTCAAGGCATACTCACTCATCTTGTGCATGTTGCTTCATATCGGTCTCTGTTAAAATTATAATACATTTTCCGAACTAGTGCAGTTTGAATCCATCAGCACGTGCGTTGTCTGAAGGCAGAAGACGATTCTCACCGAACAAACCAGCCTCCTGGCCCGTGCGTTTGGTGAATCTCGTTCTTGCACGAAACGCACGCAATGCGACTTTTGGGACAGCATAATGAAACTCACGAAATGCACGGAAGCTCTCACGGGGCAGCCAGTTACCATAACTCCTTTAACGCGTTAAACTCGTGCGACTTTCGGAACGGGCCCAATGATTGGAGCAACAGACACACTTTCTTATCGCACTACTGTAAGGTGCACGTCCTTGAGGCGAACACTCCTGGATATCAGGGTAAATGAAAAAGTTTTTCTTCTTTCTTTTCCTTGCATTCGATGACCTGTAATAAGTTGCAAGTTAATACGCTTGCTCTACTTGAGAGCGATACCAATGCTCGCACCGTGATATGAAATTATCAGGTGTGCAAGCCCGTAGCCAGAATTGATCTCCAGGGCAGGGAGTCGTAACGTAACGAAATGGAACGGTATTTTCAATTACGGTTTCCGTTACGTTACAACCAGAAACAGAATAACTTTTTTCGTGAACAGAAACGTTACCTCAGGTATATGAACATTACGTTACAGGTGTGCATAACGGTACCGAACCATAACTGATCTCTAAAGGAGTAGGTCTTCACGTGACACTTTAACGTTACATCCATTGCCGGCACCCAGTAACGTTACAGGGTAAGAAAGAGGTTCGTCACGTATTGACTAGTAACTTTAGTGTGTGTGGAAAGTGATAGTAACGTTACAATTAACCAGTAACTTAATTGAGGTCACGGTTGTAAAAACGTTACACTCCTTTTCTCAAAGCAACAACGTTATTTATAGCTGGTATGATACAGACGTTCCGATGTGCAATACCGTGTCCGATGCCGTGTTCCGGAGAGAATAACATAGGTCTCTCGTATAATTGTGCTCGTTACTTTTGTAACGTTACAGTTCTTTTCCTCCACAAAAGTCTGTTTCGAAAAAGTGATACACATATCCGTTACGAATAGCAAATACCGTTATCGAAGGCGTTTTCGAAGAAGCCTCATAATTATGATCGGCAGCATACTAACATTACAGTACTTTGACCCCTTGAAAGTCACTAAGTTATAATACGTATTTTCGTTTTGGATGTCAGTGAAAAAATTAAATTGTAAAACAAAACGTTTGAAAACATCCGTAAACAAGATTCGGCGTGACAAAAGTTCTGGTTATTGGAATTTACTTATTAACTATGTATTTATCACAAATATATTTCTTTTCTGCATACTTAATCGCTTTATGTGAATTTGTTCTAATTTGATTATTTATGCAAGATGAATTTTAACATGTACGTTCACTTTATACGATAGCAAAGCAAACGTTTGTTGAGGGAAAACGTTTATATCTATCTATCTCATCTCTCTCTCTCTCTCTCTCTCTCTGTTTACATGTGTTACATCATTTTTTTTAAAAAAAAATACAGTTGTTTGGCGATGAGAATGATTCGTGCTTAGATTAAGTTGCTGAAGGACGAAACATAAAGGACCAACCATGGTCGAGCCAAAAAATCATCCGTGCCAATCGTTCGTCCACCTAAGCGAGAGGCAAGCTTTCTCCTATCGGAAGACCAAAAATAATTGCTTGTTGCGCGACCTTGAGAAGGCGAACCGAACTGATAGCAGCAGCACCACGCAAAATCGGAAAATCTGAATCCTGAAACTTTGTACACGTGACTTTCGATCACGAAGCATCCGAGTAGACAACGCCTTGGGGCGATATGAAAGGCACTTTTGGCAAGTAGAAAATGCGTAGAAACGAAATGTTAGATGGAATTGTTGTACGAAACAAACGAAACCGCGTTTGTGCAACTGGTCTGTAGCTAGACAGGGCCATTGGACTCTCAAGAAGGCAAGAATTGTATGGAAAGTGATTCTTAAAACTAAGCGAATAAAATGACAGTATATTTTATCATTTACAAGGGCCCTCATCCGCTTACAATTTTGAAAATTACTTTCAGTAATTCTTGTCTTCTTGGACAGGAGGTGCATTAAACTTTTTGGTGTAGAAACAGACAGAATGCCCGCCTACCTACCACGTTCGAAAGAAGGTCATAGACAGACAAGAAAGTAATTTTCAAGAACGCAAGAACGGCAGTCGACATGGATATTGAGCAACGTGTGACTGAGAAATACAATCGGAACAAAGGACAAGATTATTCAAGAAACAGTAATTTTATAAAACTTCCTATAATTAACTCAAACTCAGTTCATCCTTTTATCCTCTTTTGTTTGTTATACTTTTGTATTATTCATGTTTTATATCGCTTTTCTGCCACTTGTAGATAATCGCGACTATGAAGATGAATGATGATCATATTAAATCTATGAAGGGATGTTATAAAAAAAAACAGCCATGCCCAGATGTCTACTCGAACTTGAAATGTTTGGTACGTACCGAGTGTATGAATGGATTACTAAACGACTTCGGCCTTCGAGGCTACGGTTTCAGTTGCAACATGCAGTATAATTACGTTTCTACTACTCTGAATTGACCAAAGCATGTGGTATGTATCCTTCATTTTACTTAAAAAGCCCCCTTTATACATGAGATACTACAAATAGTTTCAGGCATACCCTTGAATTCTGATTGCCTGGCACTTTTTTTTTTTAACTAAGTAATGAAGTGACGTTTATATTCATATTAGGCCTACGACTAGCTCGAACTAAAAACTCTTGTGAAATACTGTGTATATGTTATCCTTGTGAAGTGAGGAACTTCATATTTTGCTAAGAAAATATGTATGAAAAATTATATTTGTAGCTACTACTTGAAGAATTCAAATTATTATTATGATGGAATTTCAACTTACGTACAATCTGCATATAATGTGTTATCGGAGAGGAGTTTTTGTCTCGCAGTCAATTTATTTTTAGTTGAGGAACTCGAGAGTAAGCTGGAAATATATAATGACCCACGTTGTGGTGTGCTGTTCGATTAATCAGAATTGGAGTGAGAGAAATCTGTAGTTAAGTTCATTCAACACGTCAATTTGTAACTGTGAATGCAAGTTTTCTTTGATTTAGCAGGAAATCAGTCTGCTATTGTTGTAAGTAATAAATGGAAATATATATATATTTTCTGCTCGAGTAGGAATCCGCAGCCGTTATCCAATCAATCAGTTTCTCTGTGTGAAACTTCTGTCTAGGAAAGCTACATACAATTTGCTTTTAATAACAGCAGCTTCAAAATAACCTATCCATTCTTGTCATGCCAAGTAATGTTTGATTTTGATTTGTTATATTTAAATTTGGTTTTATGCCAGTTTTGGCTAATCGCGAAGACGAGGATGGGTGATGAAATGGCAAAATTGATGAAAGGACATCACAAAGAAAATAATGCACAGGCTGTGATCCGAACTCGGAACCTGTGGCGTCGTATTGCACTGTGCTAACCACTCCGCCACGGAGCTCTGCAAAATAATGTTTGACCATACATTGTTCATGAAATAAAAACATAACATATACAGTGGCTCACATTAGTAATCAAATATGTAGCATCTTGCTGCATTCCTTCACAATATTTGAAAATTAACAACATGTACATAAATATAAACGATGGTGAAATATTTATACGCATTTCTTAAAGTTATATGTAACTTTTTTTAAAAAAATTTGGGTGCGTCAGCACTTAGGCTATTTTGCACCCGCCACGTTATACGGGGTGCAGCCCCTTACCATAACAAATAACATAACTGTAATGTCGCATAACTGAAATATTAAAATATTCTGACTTAGGTTAAAAGCTGAGGCTGTAAAGAGGCACTCAGCGCATATGACAGAAAGCAAGAACACACAGAATTATACTGGCCATAGGGCCAGTCGCCAGAGTCTCGTTAGTCTGGAAAGAGCAGTCCAGGGCGTACTACGTGGAATGAAGTTGAGGATTGGATGTAATACGTGGAAGGTCACCCCTTACACCCCTGTTACGTTTAAATATTTGAAAATAGTTATTTATGTTTGGGTGTGAAAAAAGAGATCACTTTAATATTCAGACAAATCGTGAAAGCCTTCTGTTTCTGTTAAGCTACGTTTCCATTCTGACAAGTTCCAGACCCATGACGCGCAACATGTGCAGGCGCATGTTGCGCGTCATTCAGTGCACTGTTTCCAATTCAAAACTACTTCTGCAAAATACGCCTACAACAGCACCGGAGTGCAGGACTTGAGTGTAGCGTTGTTCCATTGTGCTTTAGAGTAGTCAGTGTTTCTTCTCTTGTATTGTAATAATTTGGTAGTGATTTAACTTGTGTAAAGATGAACAATACAACTATGGCGGGTTTTGTGGTTATGGCAGGCGCGTACCATGAACTTGTAAAAATAAGAGGCGAAAACGACCTAGATGGTGGATTAGAAGTTTTCTAGCGAAAAGAAATTCGGAAGGAGCATATAACTCGTTGATGAGAGACTTACGTCTTCAAAGTGGATACGAAAACTTTGTAAGAATGACTGTAAGTGATTTTGCATTGTTATTAAATCTTGTTGGACCACAGATTGTAGTCGCGTCGTCTGTTTCTACTCTAGTGCGCATGCCCCAGGAACTTGCTGCAGGCTGTTTCCATTGTCCGCGGCGCATGTTGTGCGTCTTAATTGTTGGGGCAATTTTGTCCCCGGCACTTGCGCCGCGGCATGTTGCAGACAATTTCCATTTCAACAAATGCTTGGCACATGCAGCGTCGCATGCCGCGCGTCATGTTGCGCGGCAAATTTGTGGTAATAGAAACGAGGCTTTACATCGTTTTTTTTTACTGGTCAACTACAGTGCGGGGAAGGAACAATTGATGCTACTTCCTGACTACATTTGTTACCAGTAGCTGCATTGCTCCCTGACTGAAGTACGAGAAAAATGGGTAACAAAAACAAAAATACAACATTTGACGAATGGCAGCTATTTATTTTTACCGTACCTAACCAAAGGGTACAGGGAAATTGAAAATGTTAAATAGTATATGTAAGCGTACCGTGGGTGATGCAATAAAACGTAATGACAAGCAAAATGAGGTAGATTCCGTATCTCAGAAAATTCAACCAAGAGAAATAGGAGACTGAAATGAAGGAGCTTCAGTATAAAAAATCAAGACCCTTTCCTCATCCCGACCCCCTTTCCAAACCAAGAGCTCCGAAAGCAGCTGTGCAACTTGGAGTAGGCATTGGGACTGCTGTACGGTTCAGTAGCGTTTCGTCCGAAAGCGAAATTTCTAGAAAAATGCTACAGTTCGTCTGCGACGGTTTAATGAGTTGCGTTTTGTTCGATCCTGGCTGATGATGAGTCACACCTTGACTAACCACTGGCAGCGATGGAATTGGTGACTAGTATACCTCGGTTTACAACTTTTAAAACTACATTGCATAGACAGCGGAGTGCAGACTCAAGACAAATTGTCGAGAGAGAGGTCCCGGGTTCGATACCCGGTGGACGCACAAGTGGTTCGGATCCCACTTTAAACTGTAGGTCCAATCCCTATTAGCCTTAATGTGCATAAAGTGGACTTAAAACAACAAATCAAATCAAAACAAATCGTCGAGAGGAAGTGAACTTGGATCTAGAAATTTTAGTCATGGCTGATGGCAACACTTTCTTACTATCTGTCAACTACGAAGGTGAGATTTGCAATTTCCAGAGGGAAAGAAATATTAAAACAAAAAAATATATATTTTCTTCGATGGAGCATTTAAGAGTGTTAGCAAGAGTTTGCTTCATTAAACACTATTAGGATGGTAGCCCTCGGACGAAACGCTACTTGGTCAGGTAACCGTAAGTTGCCTGTTCCTGGAATTCGGACGCGAAACGCTGCGCCAGGTGCTGTACACCTGGCGGTTCAGAAAGCGAAGATGAGCATGAGCGACGAATGCTGAAACTGACGAAGGGACACTCACAGAGAACACTCATGTGCAGATCGGGATTCGAAACCGGGACCCCTGGCGTCGTAGTGCGCTGTGCTAACCACTCTGCCACGTAATATTTTTTATTTACTCATTTATAGCTACTTCCTTTTAAACTAACTAACTAACTCTCTAGCTTTCTTAAACCCGAAGGTTCATGGCTGCAGCAACACAGGCCTTCCATCTGTCCCTATATTGAGCAAGATCTATATACTCTTTTCCATCCCTACCGATTTCCTTTAGGTCCATGTCAACGTTGTCCCTCCATCTTCGTCTTGGCCTTCCTACAGGTCTCCTACCATCAGGTTTCCCAACAAGAATCCTGTAAACTCCTCTTTCCTCTCCCATTCGTGCCACATGGCCTGCCCACCTAAGTCTTCTTGATTTAATTATTCTAATAACATCTGGACATGAATACAAATTATGTAGTTCTAAATTATGTAACCTTCTCCACTCACCTGTCTCCTCATCCCTTTTAGGTCCAAATATTTTCCTAAGAACCTTATTTTCAAATACTCTCAATTTATGTTCCTCTTTCAATGTAAGGGACCAAGTTTCACACCCATTTAATACGAGCACTACATACAAAATTACTGTTTTGTATATTTTAACTTTTAGTTTCTTAGTTATTAAACTAGAAGACAAAAGTTTATGAAGAGAGAAGTAACTTGCATTTCCTGAATTAAGCCTACTCTTTATTTCCTCTTTAATATAATTTTCATTGGTTAATATTACTCCTAAGTATTTGAATTTGGAAACTGGTTCAAACGAGTTGTTATCAATAATTATATTTTGATTATTACCTAACACTTGGTTTCGGCCTGTAAGCATATATTTTGTTTTCTCTTTGTTAACTTCCAAACCTATGTCTTTAGCAGTTTTGAAAAGTATTTTAGCATTATTCTTAATTGTATTTATATCATCCCCTAATAAGTCTACATCATCTGCATATGCTAACAACTGAGTCACACCATTTAATTTTAGTCCTTCGTTAGTTTCTGTTACCTTCCTGACAGCATATTCTAAGGCAAAATTAAAGAGCAATGGATATAATGCATCTCCTTGTTTTAACCCATCATGAATTGTAAATTTGTCAGACACATAAATACCCACACGAATTTTACTTTCTGTTTCACTGGTGCATACTTGTATCATATTAACAAGCTTCTTAGGTATTCCAAATTCGACTAATATATTATATAATTTATCTCTTTTGACCGAATCATATGCTTTTTTGAAATCAATGAATACCTGATGGACATTTTGATTATATTCCCACTTTATTCAAGTGACTTCCTTTTACCTACGCTAAAAAAAGAAATTTAAAAAAATGAATATTAGTCTTTTTTTCAACATGTCCATTGAGAATGTAAATGATCTGTCCCTTTTTTATTTTGTCAGGAAACCTTTAAAGTTTGACATTATAGTTCTTGGACTTTTGTCGCCATTGCACTGAAAGTTTACATCATTGCAAAGGTTGATATATCTATCTACCAGATAGAACACTGGAATTGAATGAGATTAGGTAGTTGTTCTGTAATGGAGATAACACAATTCCATTATAACTTTGTCATTCGGTAAAATAATCGATTACTTTGATTTCACTATTATTCAAAATGTATCTATCTGTTAAAAGCAAAAGTAAGAACCGAAGTCCACCATACCAGCAACACTACTACTTCTAAGCAGCTCCCACAATTGACTGAGGTTAGAATGAAAGTTTGTCTTGTTTTAACCTTTTGACGCCCAAGACCTTTTTCACAAGTAAGCCTCTGGGTACCGAGCCGATTTTGAGCAAAATGCAGAGTTTCAATTAAATAAGTGTAGATCGGAAGCTAATTGTCCTAGAGAGATGAGTGATATACCGTTGTACGCGGAATGAACCAGAGATTCAGACTATATGAAATTTTTGCAAATATGTGGCGAGGGGGAGGGGGCTAACTCTCAAAATTCCAAAATTTCGGGATAAAAATTGTGTTCCCCCACCCTCCCCTCAAGCATGTTCATGCAATAATTAACATATATTATTATAGCTAAAATGCAATTGCGCGATATATATAATTTTTGGTTGACTTTCCTTTTCCAGGTGGTTCGTGCCCTTGCCTTTTTTTCGGACATTCATGCAAAGGTTCTATTTTTATTTCGCGTCTACCACTTTCGGTTAATCGCGATGATAAAGGATGTGATAGGTGATGGAAGTGGTATAAAGACAAATGACCCATCCATATTTTCTAATCCGACATTAGACTTCGCAGTGTATTACGCTAACTAATTTGCCACGGGATCGGCTTCTTCGTGTTTGTCTACTCATCAAATGATTGATTAGTTATTCAAACTATATAGGTAGGAAAGCTATATAACATAACGAAACAGAAAAAAAATCCACTTGACGTCTTCTAGTACTATCATCAGCCTACAATTTCATGATCTCAAATCCACACAGAAAACTTCTTGTGGCATTAGTTTTACGGAATGGCCTTGGGGAATAAAGATCGCCCATTTCCTGGTTCAGCTCGAAACAATCAGGTGCCTTATCGAAGCTGCTGTTGAGCACGCAGGGTTTCTAACCTACTTCGCCGTAATTCAGTTGTTGTATGTATTGTAGAGCCAACCGCAGATTAAATAGGAGGAAAAATACTTTTTCCGACGGAAAATAAGTTGGCAATGCTACGAACACTGAGGCATTCTTGATAAGACGCCTGAGGAGGGTCGAGAAAACTTTCCTGAAAAAGCGCAACCCCAGTATCGAAGGTCATGCTACACGTGGATTGGCAACTTTCGGGAGCATGCTGTCTGTCTACACAATTCTACCCAAATACCTGTTTGAAAATGAATCTTCTGCTCGCATTTTATTTTTCAAATGTAGTTCTGACATTGTAGTCATTTTGCAATTATTTTTATTTGTTCTTATTTTGCTTTGCTTTTGTCACTTTTATAATTAATCGAAACTATGTAGATGGATGATAAATAGATGAAATTGATGAAGAGACACCTAAAAAAGATATTTACAGACCAGGACTCGAACCCGGGACCTAAAGTGGATAGGTTGGGGGGGGGGGGGGGGAGACCGTCAATAACTCCCGGTCACGAACTGGCTTATAATGTTTGTAATTTCTCAGGAGTATTTTTTGTTCTGTTCATGCATAATGCCTGCTTTCGGAAACTTAATTTATAAGTGACACACTTCGTTCGGTGGGGACAAGCCACGAATTGTTTGAGAGGAGGGACAAATCTCATTCATATACTAGATACAATCATGGACTATACTTGAAATGGCCTCCCCGATGGCGCAGTGGTTGCGTCGTCGCCTAGTAATCAAGGGGTCCCGGGTTCGATACCCGGTGGAGGCACAAGTGGTTCGGATTCCACTTCAAACTGAAGGTTCAGTCCCGATTGGCCTTACTGTGCATAAAGTGGACTCAAAACACCAAATCAATCAATCATATACTTGAAAAATGACGTGCTAAACACTACTTTCGGAGATCAGATGGACATGGCAATTTTGATATACAAGATGCACTTTTTCTACTTAGATTGTTTATGTCCAAATTGTATCCTAATAGATAATCTCGCAACAACGCAAAATGTTTAAATTGACTCGAATTCACAATGACTCATATACAGTGTGTTTATAAATGAACGGTGCGGCTTCAAAAATTAATAATAAATCTATTTATTACCTTACACGGACAAAACTTACACCGTAATCAGCAGCAACTGTCCAAGTTTATATAACTTTTTTTAAAATTGGTATAAAGATAGAAATCGAGAGGGGGCAATTGCCCCTCTGTGCCCCCTTGCAGGTGCTCTTGCCGTCTGGAAGAAATAGTGCACGAAAGACGTGAAAACTAAATTCATCTTGAGTATCCTTTTGTCTTGCTACTCTTAGATTCTGCAACCTTTCTTTCTATAGTCCAATGTTTGCCTTCCTTACCTCCTAGAATTGATTTCTGTACAAGTTTGAGGGCTAATCTACCCTGCCCCCTGTGGTTGTGCCACAACACCTTCTTCCGCCGTTGTTCCTTTGTGAACTTTCATCGGCTTCAAAATACTTCATTTTCTTCAAGAGCATAATATCGTTTAATAACCGGCGATATGATTCCTCTACCCTAAATTTCTGGAATAAAGTATAATAATATAAGGGCATGGAAATCTGGAAGGGGGGCGAGGATGGCCACCTCTCCCCTTTAGAAAACGAATGTCAGCTAAAAGTATATATTTCACACGTATAATTTGATTTGTCATACTAATTTACATTAATTATTATAATGGGGATGCAGGAATGCGATAATTTCGAATTCAAGTGGTGTTTCTTGAGGGGGCAACACTATTATCGGGTTAATATGCAATTGCATATGGCATATTTCTCTGATGTCCATGACGAGGGGGGCATTTTACCCCTCCCCTTGCACCCCGTGCGCACGCCTATTGCTACTCCTTTCTACACTAGTTGGAAGCTTTATTCAATTTCGAGCCAAAAATGTAATTTAATATCAAATCAGGGTTGTTAAACGTCCACGAACCCATAAATTCTAATGGGTTCTATTGGGTTCCGCAACAAGACTGGAAACTTTTTTATCGCACAGTTTAAATTCGGTCCAAGTTGCGTATTCTTTCATTTCAATATGGAACTTAGACCGTCTTTTAAATTGATCCGGAAAGAAGGTCCCTTTGCCGTATTTCAATTGATCAGGAGAAAAGGTCCCTGGAACGATCTGAAATACATAAAAAGGCTCTTTACGGTCCAGATCCATTTATGCTTGCTAATATTCCCTGCTGAACCGGAATTGAATTGATTTAAAATTCCTGACCCTTTAACAACCCTGGTTGAAATTCATTTTTTTACAAACAACCATATTTTTCACGGCTATTTCACATTAATCCCATACGATATACTGAGTTATTTTTCGCAATGTTCCAATGAAAGGTAAGAGATTTTGGCTATTCCTTTTTCTTCCGTGATGTTAAATAGATTATATTCGTCACGCGCCTATAACGTTACTAGCTAACATTTGTGAATTGTTCTTTCCTTGTAACGTTAACATCTACCATACTGAATTTATTTACGTTCCTTATGTAGATGGTATGTACCCAACTGCATTTTGTTCCGTTCCGCTACAGTGGTTTACATTTTGTTACATTCCTATGTAACGTTAATTAACCATATTGCCTTTCACTTCGTTCCGTTACGGAGGATTGCATTCATTACGTTCCTATGTATACCGTTATTTACTACCATGTTGCATTTCGTTACGTTTTTTTGTAACGCTAGTATATACCATATTGCATTTCGTTACTACGTTCCTTGTAACTTGTAACGGTAGTATATACCATATTGCATATTACGTTATGTTCCAATGTGCTCATTTCGTTCCGTTCCTTTATAACGTTAATATCTACCACAATACATTTTGTTACGTTCCTTGTAACGTCAGTCTATAACATATTGCATTTCGTTACGTTACATGGGTACCAGCAGTGGAACCATACTTTTCCTCCTACAAAATGGAACGTACCGTGTAACGCAAATTGGGTACGTTACGACTCCCTGCTCCAGGGTCTCACGGGTTATCATGGGGGGGGGGCTTTGAAAATCAAATCCATTTTTCGAAAGTGTAAAAGTGTTAAATGAAGGTAAATTATGTGTGTGTGGGGAGGGGGGGGGGTCATTAAGTTACATAAAGTTTAGAAATATCACACAAATAACTTACTACATTTTCTATATCTTTTAAAATATCACTTGAAATGTTAATTGGCTGCTACTGAAAACATCCTTTACTACACACTCCATACTACGTTTGATGATACAGATATTTACGTATATTACACAAGAAAAGATGAACAATTTTCAATCAGAGTGCCCAACGTACATTCCACTCCCTGGCCGAAACAATTAAACTCCCCTTCGTTCCCAAAACTTGGGAGCTGTTAACCTTTGACGCAGATGCGGAGGGAATTTGCGTAACATCAAAGTCACAGGTTTCTGTATAAATGGGAGGTTGCAACAGGTACAACGAAGGCACAGATAAAGAAGCTCTCCTGTGAAGAATCTTTCTGAAGTCTACAGAAGAGAATCTCCTAAATACTTGCCGCTACTTAAGACTTCTTCTTATAAATAAAATGATTGAATGTAATAGGCAGCAGTTCATTCTCTCTGAATTTAACCTTCACCAAAGTTGTGAGCATAATAATATCTGCTGTCTACATTTTCACTCTTCACTTTTGCCTAATGTCAAGGGGGCTGACCTCAGTGCCGGGGGGGGGGGGCTGATGGTAGTTCCAGGGGGGCTCAGCCACCCCTGGCCTCTGCCTGGCAACGGGCCTGCAGGTGTGTGAATGCGTCAGCGTGGTGTGTTGTGTGCGCGCAAGGGGGGGGGGGGGGGGATGAGGTATAGCTAGACCACAAGGAAAAAAACCTTCCGTCCAAAGCGTTCGCGCAACTTCCCTGCCGTTATCGGTGTTCGGGGCAGTGTTGCCAGGTCAGATTTGAAAAATTCGGGAGATTGTTCCTTGGAAACCAGAAGTTCTGCTACAAAATCCGATGATCTAATAGTAGCTGATGAACGACGTTCTTTGGGGGAGGGGCGGCATAGTTGTGCGCACTGGGGGGAGTGGCGCGCATTGTTTAGGGTGTAAACGTCACAGATACTTTTGTAACAATGGTGCTAAACCCAGCACCCTGTGTTTGGCGAAAATAAACCGAAGATCTCCATTTCAGGAGTGGACATGTTTCAAACAAAAGAAAGTAAACCGCCCGAGGGAACCGACCAACATCTTTCATCTCTTCCGCTTTTTCAGGTTAGAGGGTGCGAGGAAAACACCTCAAATTTGCCCTTTCTCAGCACCGACACAAGGGGTTTGCCATGCCTCTATTATCGCGAGGAATTTTTATGACAGGAAATGGTAGAAAGTTGTGTTCACAGATGAAGCTAACGTGCCGCCTTTCGTTGTCGGCTATTTTCCACAATCTTTCAAGTCGAATGCTAAAAATAACAAATCAATTTGCCTTCTGCTGGTGTTCGGTGTACAGGTGGGTACGGGTGGGCACGCGTCCTGCACCATAATGAGAAAATGCATTACGTATGTGAAATATATTTGGTGAATTAGACAGCATGTCTTCCTCAATAATTCAAGATAGCAACGCTTATGCTAGGGTGCCACCCATCCTCCCCATCTGCTAGAAATACACACACACACACACACAAACACATACATGTATAACATAATTTGCCCACGCTACGAAGTCGGTGTTTCTACCTAGTAAGGCAAGAACGTTTTTCACGGTGTCTGTGTCATTTCATCAGTTTTTCATTCATCCATATTGTCGTACTTACCCGTAGAGGCACAAAAGCGACGTAAAATAACTAAAATAGAAATAGAGTTTAGGGTGGGATAAAATACAGCCATCTAAAAATAGTAATGTAGTAAAAGTAATAAAATAATTTCCTAGCACAGTTGAGTAGCGTTTGACATAATTTCACAGTTCAAACAGCACTTTTCACGGCTGAGTGGAGTTCCACTCCACATCTCCCCTCCATGTTCAAGTAAAGATGAGCAGGAAACGTGTTTTTAAGCTGGCCGTTGGAGGTTCCATAGCAATAGTTTATTAAGGAATTCTCCCAAGAAATCAATAGGCCTGGCAACGCTGACGTGAGCCGGCTGAATGTTCCTACCCCCCTGCCCTTTACCGCACCCGCCGGCGCGATGTGCTTCTGCGCAGGTTTTTTTGCTTGTGGTTCCACTATAGGGGTAGAGAGACGTGCACGCGTTCATCGAAATTTCAGACACAAACTCTTGACCCACACTGCTGACATACGTGGAGGAGTGGTTAGCAGAACACTACGTCGCCAAGGACACGGGTTCGATTCCAGGCCACCTGGAAATGGGTGTTCTTTAGGAGTGTCCCTTCATCAATTTTACCATATCGTCACTCATCCTCATCTGCGTGGTTAGCCAATAGTGGCAGAAAAGGAAAAAAAGCAAACATAAGCAATCAATCAATCAGTCTTAATCCCCACCAACACTTTTCTCATACGTAGCACCAAAAAAGTATCGACATGAACGCCCCTCCAGCTAATTCTTAAACATAACTCAGGTCTTCTAATTGCTGTGATATATTTTTAAAAACAAAAGAAGAAAGCACGAAGGATTTCCTGATTACATGCGTTTCATGACGAAAAATTTGTAAAATTTATCAAGCAATTAACATGCAGGCCTGCCCGATGTTGTAGTTGTAGCCCCGATAAATCTGTCAGCATAAGAAATAGACTTAAAAAAAACATCCAAACAAACGAATTTAGCTGCTGTAATTATTAAAATTTATAAGTGGTTAAATTTGCAATTATTAAGGACATTTTAAAATTTCATATAAACAAAGTAACGCTAATAATGGAATATAATGCAACTCAACATAAATAACTAATTTTGATCTAATTTATTTATTTAGCGTAAAATAAACCAAATCAACCAGTCAATACCTTGTTATATTTCCGAAAATTAAAAAACCTAAATTTTCCAACAGTCCTCTGTGACCGTGATGTCTAAGGCGCTGTGCTTTGGACTCGGACTGCGGGACGTCATGGGTTCGAGTCCGCCTGGGTTCAGTCTCTGTGTTCTCGGCCAGTGTATAGGCAAGGCCATCTTGAGGTTCAGGCCGCAGCGCTCAGTCAAGACGTCATCATCTGGAGGCGATCGTCTTAACGTTGTAAACTCATTGTCGTATTTTTATTGTAGAGAATTAAGGTATATTTATTTCTTTTGTGAAGTTAAATTTTCACATTTACCCTTCCGACGAATATAGTTAGAAGAAAAAGGTAGAATATCGAATATTTACACCAACATTTTCATTCAGGAAGTCACTATGGCTACCACAAAAATTCCTACCATAGCACAAAGAAAGAGTTGCGCGGAAAAAATAAACGTATTTCTTCAGAAAATGTTATCCGGCATATTTGTCAGGTACAGTAAAACTCGTTACAGCTTTTGCATGAACATTTGTATGTAAAAATCAGTGGATTAAATCAAAACCCCGCTTGTTAGGTTGACCGTAAACTTGCCAAGATACTTAATCAAATTAAATTTTATTTAACTTTACCCAAAATTAATCAACCAGATAATGCAGATATTCTGTATAGCTATACAATCTCAATACAAAAACTTAATTTATATAACCTTTCAACAAATGTGAAAGAAATTTGTACAAGGGCAATGTTACATTTCTGTGAATAAGGACTAAACCTAAATCACTTGCACATTGTAATTTCAACCGTTTTGACTTTATTGAACGAAAGATAATAAGCAAATTGAATCTTTTCATTGTCGTTAGTAAGATCTGTGACCATAACTTAAGAGTTAAAAAAAGAAAGCAGATTAATATTTCGATCTTAGCGTTCATTTGGAAAATAAACATTTGCAATATTTCCTCATACTGTGTTTACACTCTGTTACAAAATCGTGAAGAATGTTAGTGAATTATGAAACAATAAACATTACCAATGATTTAATAATCAAAATTACGAACATCGAAGCTTCACAAAAACAAAAATAAAATAACAGTTCACTTGAAACAAGTTTATAAAATTTACTACATTTGTAGGTCATATTAACATAACTAGGTAATAAAATGCTTTTTGTGTAAAAATATTTGTGTTTGAAACATAAGTAATGTAATCTTGGATAATTTTACACACGAATATTTCATCGAAGTTCTTGTTACATATAGTACCCTTGTATTTGAATGCATAACATATCTTCCATTCCCCTCCGATTAGCCTAAAGAAGCATAAAAGCGTGGTAAAATAAGAATGTCAGTGTACACATGTATCAATTTGGATCAGTTGTATAGCTTTCTCTCATTAAGCATATTTTGAAACTGAAAATTTGTGTAAATTATATGAATATGTTATCGAATGCTTGCATAACATTTAAACTAACAAACTGCTTTGGTAGACATAACCGTAATATTTTAAACGTTGATTAAATCTTGAAACAAATTATTTTGCAATCATAACAAGGCATCTTAACATTAATCTTAACGTTGCAATTCAGGGTAAATTATTTGATATTCCTTAAACAATTGTTGACAAATGATAAAACTTGACGGAATCTAAGATTATATTAGATGCCTATTCCGGACACATGAAATCTTTTGATGTAAAGATTTCATGTGTCCTGAATGGGCATCTAATATAATCTTGAACTATTTCTGATATTTATTTATGAGTATAAAACCTTTGTTACTTAACTTGTATTTTTTCGTAGGGACCGAATCACATGGAATTGCCCTAAAAAATTTCTCATTTTCAGCAACATCTTGAAGAATTGTCAACGTTACTCTTACCTTTTTCATCATAATTGCCTCTGCAATTGAGCACACAACACTTACACAATACCTTTTGTACATTTAAGCATATTTACAAGTCATGTAAACTCGAATACAGTTCCTAAATTTGCATTACAATTCCATATTCACTACAAAGGTCCATCATTGATTCCGAAGAAGCAAATCAGACATGGCGGCTATCTCGCCTCCAGTTGATGACGCTTAGTCACGTGCATGGAGCAAGCCATCAGGCTTTCAGATAGAGAAGGTAATGGTATAGGCCCGGTGACAACCCACCATCGTGAAGAAATTGGAGAGCTACGAGTGAGTAGTGATAAAACGGCTGAGGGTTCGACGTGCCGACCCCACGTCACCCCATTACCGGTTAAAGATCTCCACACCTATGGGAGGAAGACTGGCATCAAGAGATAGACCAAGGCTCTTCCAGGGCTGTAGAGCCATGGATTATATTAAAATTTCCAACATTTTCTTGAATTCGTTTTCCGTTTGATTGGTTTTGAAGATACATTCACGTCTGTCCAAGGTTCTAACATGGAACCTGTGGCCTCATAACGCATAACGCCGGAAAAATATACGTATTAATTTCATTAGACGAAATGACTTCCGTCTGTAGAACATCACCAGGGGCGCCGACTTGTCAAAAAAAATTTGGGGGGGCTCTGATCACTGAAATAAATTAATGAATGACTAGCTCTCTCCCTTTTTTAAGTTTTGGCCTCAGTGTTCGGAATCTCATAAAAGCCCAAGAATTATTCAAAAATATTAAAATTTTTATTCACAGTTCGAATGCAGAATCTTAATTGTCCACGGATGGACATGTCACAAATTTCGTCAACCGTAATAGCAAAATATTCCCGACTTTTAATATCTGCTACCACGGAGCGCAAAACAGATCTCCCTAATATATCAATGATCTCGTTCTGAATGTCATGTGAGAGCCATTTGTAGCCCGAACGTCCCATCCACTCTCCTAGTTCATGCACATCGTCCTTTTGAAACTCTTTTTAGTAAAAATTTTAACAATACTCATAATTACAGTAATAAGTCATGTGTTTTGCTGTCTTTGGTAAAAGCCCCCCCCCCCCCCCAAAGTTGATGGTTTAGCGGTCTCAGACCCCCAAAGATGATGATCTACAGGGTGGTCCATATGTCTTGTTACCCCCACGAATCAATATCTTGTTATCCCTAATTCAGTGTTTCTATTGCAGAGATGGCTGACACAAGCTCCTACAATGTAGAAGAGCGCCTTGTCGTCAATGTTTGGGCCCATGAACGTCCACATACCGGCAAGACCATGGAGGATGTGCGACGAGATTTCACAAGACGATTCCAAAAAAAAATGCACCACCAAAAGTGACAATACTGCGTTGGGAAAAGAAACTTTTTATGTTGGGATGTATCAAAGACAAACCGAGGCCTGGCACCAACCAAAAGACAGAACACATGTGCAGGAGAGGAGGCATCTGTGCTTCGGTCACCACAGAAGTCACTGCGCAAACGGTCTGCTGAGCTTGGTTAAGTGAAGTGTTTCCCAATAGGTGGATAGGACGCGGATCGGTACATCATCCGGCGCCTCTGGATTGGCCTCCCAGAAGTCCTGATCTCTCGTCTTGTGACAATGCCCTCTGGGGCATTATTAAGGAAAAAGTATCACAACAACGATACCAAACAACAGAACAATTAAAGGACGCTATTAGGGCAGCCTTTTAGACAACAATCACGAAAAATTTGCTTCGTAAAATCTCACACAGGTCATGGCGCCGTGTCATTTTGTGCCATGAAAATAATGGTGGTCATACTGACCTTTTGGATGCGTGAACAACATCCTGGTTGACGCTGAATCCATACGTCTTACAAATTGTTATATTGTTATTATCATAATATAAAATTATGTAAAATTGTTGGTGTCACACGACATATGGAATGAATGGCTACCTTACACTTCATTATATTATATTGTATTATTATCAAGTTATGTAAAATTATGGGGGTAACAAGACATATGGACCACCCGTAGATTCAAAAACATTTCAAATGTGTATTTAAAGTTAAGTTCATGTGGCACAATTCAGAGTAAACTTTACAAGAGAAGCAAAATAATACATTAGATCCTCTTAAGCAAAATTATTTGGGGGGCTCCGCCCCCACATCGTTAACATTGGGGGGAGGGCTCGAGCCCCCACAGGCCCCATGGAGTCGGCGCCTATGAACATCACGTAACTAGTGAGGAACTCTTAACATGTGCAAACCGATGACCAAATTACAAGCAAACAAGTGCTGGCGTGTAGAGGATACATTTTTCTACCCAAGGCCAAGCACCTCGATAACTTGGTTGTGCACTTGAAATTTTGAAGCGGAGATTTTTCTCCAAATTTAGTCTATTATAGATTTCGAACTAGTATTTTGTTTCAAAACACATGAAACAAAGATTAAGAGTGTCAGTGACAAAATCAGCTTATTTTCCTTCTGAGTGTTAAAGATATGAAGTCTGCTCTATGCACCTGCAGCAGAAATGTTGTCGTGTGGATATTACTGAAATTTCTTTTTCGAGCTGATCGTGTACCCCCTTCAAGTCGTTCATGTACACCTGGGTTAAGCGTACCATAGTTTGAGAATCATTGTTGTAGACGGTAAGGTGCAAGCGACGCAGGAACCTTGCGTAATGCCACGTCAAACGTCCAGCGTCCTACTGATTGGCTGAGAGTATCGCACTTTAAGTTGAGTTTTTCGTAAGTTTAAAAATCGATGAGTTAAAATGGAATAAAGACAGGAAGTAGTGGTTTAGTATCTTAAGTCTCTTTTTAACTTTCTTTACATTAATTGGGTAATTTTTCTAAATTCACTGCACTCTTTATTCTGGTTTTAACTAGGTCCTCTGCCAGAGTTGACTATTAAAAAATAGGTCTTAAGTCGAAATAAAGGGAAATACTTTAGATTAAATAAAACAGATTGGAAGTCATTGCCATATTGAATTCATAGAACAGAACAGTATCATTATGTAAAGAATTATTTGTGTCATTTGGTTTCTATAATTTTCTTGTGGAATTACTGTTACTGATTGTCATTTGGGGTTTATATTCTTTATTCACACTGTTTTTGTTTTTTTGAGTGATTGATTGATTTGGTGTTTTAAGTTCACTTTATGCACAGTAAGGCTAATCGGGACTGGACCTACAGTTTAAAGTGGGATCCGAACTACTTGTGCCTCCACCGGGTATCGAACCCGGGTGTTTTTGTTTTCTAAAGCCCGTCAGGCAAAATGTCAAATAAACCTCATATTAATATACAGTAGTAGTTTCTTCTCCAAAGCCCACAATTTTACAGCTTAAATCTCACATTACAAGTCTTCCACTCTGCTTGGTTATTGGACTGACTTTAGTTATAATCTTTGTGTCTTCCTTTAAAGAGGAATATTTCTAAAATTAAATGACACAAAAGGTCCTACAATAAGAAGCTGGCCAAAGAGTGTATCAGAGTCTTTCGCTCGCGCTAAGAATTGTGAGTTGGCAATGCTGGAGCGAGGAATTTGATCACGTCCCAACACATATCAAATTTTACCTGATGTGAAACTAGAATAAGGCCACATACGGTTGTTATTGCATATACATAAACTCACGCACGCGTATTACGTGTAGATACAAAGAAATACACGTAGTGGAAATCAATTACTACACATTCAACTTTTTTCTCAAAACAAATTGATTTCAAAAACGCAAAATAGTATTACGAAGTATAAATATTTATGCTTTCTTACAGAACAAAAGAGAAAACATGAAATATTAATATAAATAGAGCAACGACGCCAGGAGTTCCGGGTTCGAATCCCGACCCGAACATGGGTGTGTTTATTGTCTTGCCATTTTCATCACATCATCATCATTTCTCATCGTCGCGATTAGACAAATATGGCAGAAAAGCTACGCTAAATTAAATAAAAAATAAGTAATTTTACATCAGATTTAATTCACAACACACTTTACTCAGTATCTTTAGAAGAAAACATTAATGGCTGTGATGATTTGCGATCGCAGCACCACCATGTGGAGAGTATGAAATGTAGAAATTCAAGGCAAATAGTTGAAGTGTTGAATCCTGGAAGCGGGAGTTGTCCAGACATTTTCCTTCGCAGTATGAATAGTGTTTACCTTCTTACACTGCGTTTTAACACAGAGTAAACGAAGAGTGAAAAAATACACTAATTCTACCAGACTCATAAGGCTCGAACCGAGGAAAAGTCCAATAATGCCTCCAAATGAACCTTCAGGAAAAAAGAGAAGTACGTTAATATTCAACAGGATTTGTAAATAATTTGAAATTTAAGGAAAAGGCTTCAATGCATTGTAAATTTGCTGGTAAAGATATAATATAAAAGTATGTGAAACACTGCCCAGAGATAAAAGGAGATAGAATGAGACACAGAAATAAGAAGAGAAAATGATAAAATAGAGGAAGAAAGCAAGAAACAGAGGAAGACAGAGAGATGGGAGAAGATAAAAAGATGGAATGGTAGAAAAGTGACAGAGAGAAAGATGGAATGATAGGAAGTATAGTGACAAAGAAAAATGAAAAGAAGAGGGAGAAGGTGAAAGAAATATAGTAATAAGAGAAACGTGAAAAGAAAGAGTAAGAATGGTAGAAACATGGAAAGAATGAGGGAGAGAGAAAGAAGTCTGGAAAGAGGAAAAGAAAAATGGAAACATGGAAGGAAAGAGAGAGAGAGAGAGAGAGAGAGAGAGAGAGAGAGAGAGAGATGAGAGAAAGAGTGAATAAAGATACCTACCTTGAAAGAGAGAGAGAGAGAGAGAGAGATGAGAGAAAGAGTGAATAAAGATACCTACCTTGAAAGAGAGAGAGAGAGAGAGAGAGAGTAGAAAACGGAAACTTGGAAAGGAAGAAAGAGTTAGAAGGGAGAGAGTAAGATAGAAACATTGAAAAGAGAGAAATAAAGAAACCTGGTAAGAAGAAAAGATGAAACCTGTAGAGGAAGAGAAGTAAGAAAGATAGAAACGTGCAAAGGAAGATGGAGAGAAAGCAAGATAGGTGAAAAGGAAGATTTCAATGTGAAGAGGGAAGAAAGAGAATATTAGCATTCACTAGTAACAAAGCAGAGTCGCTTTGAAAATAATTCGTCCACTTTTGAGGAGCCCTCCTGAACAGACGTCACTTTGGGGGGAAAAAATCAATAAAGCTGAATAGTTGTGTATTTCGAAGCTACATGGTTTTTACATAAAGGTTGTGATCTATTTAATGGAAGCCAATTCAAATTATTTCATTATGACAATAACAATAACCGTGAAATATTTGAGTTAAGGCATAAGTTAATAATCTTTCTTAAATTGCGTTTTAATGCTGTAGATCCTTGACACAATGAAATTACGATAGTTTTCTTTTATCGGTTGATAAATACAGAACGTAGGTAAGGAAAGGGAGCTTCCAAGTTTCCTCTTAAATTCAAAAATTGGTTTTGTCGTATTTTGCAAATATATTTTCCTTGTGGCATTTTTTATTACTATCTTTACATTTCAGGAAAACTGTAGAAGGAATTTTCAGATATTACACAAAATAGCGTAACTATAATTTTAGAATTGGGGAAGGGGGTTACGTATACTCTTTTTTTACTAGTCAGCCCTCATTTTGCCATCTTCTCCTGCTATCGACGTTTTTCTTTTGGAAATACTTGGCCAAAGGAAGGGCTATGACTCCCACCAACCCCTCCTTGCGCACGCTACTGTTTCTAAGTTAGAAATAATAATAAGCAACAACTCCTTACTTAAGAGATCAATCCATCCAAAAGGAACTTCACGCCTGTAGCGAATCATGGTTAAGTCTTTGAAGAAAACGTCGAGAAAGGTATTGTTGTTATCTCTGAAAAGGAACCAAATGTGTATTGATCCATATGTAGTGGTCCAACTTTGATTAATTGGCATATGATTGATTTCACATATGTATCTATATTTAAAAATATATATAACATTTTATTATCATGTGTGATTTAGAAATTATAGCCATGTTTTCATTCATAGCGTTCATTCGTGCAGTGAATGTTGTGTTTGCAGACGTTTGGTCAATCAGCAATATCTCGGAAACGGTAAAGCCTAGATAAATGAAACAAGAATCATTCTAGTCAGAACATTTTGGAGCAAAATTAATATTGTTAGAGTGATTTCTGTAATTATCTTCCTTACATACATAATTTAGTCTAAATACGCGAGTCATTTTTGTTGAAAATGTATTTCTGAGAGCATTCGTATCAAGGTAAGGGATTGATTCTCAGAAGCTTTTAAAGTTATTGTACAAAATACGAAATTTTAGAAAAAACATGTCCCTTTCTCTTTTCAGATACCCTTCAATCGTCACAGATCATGATTTTTGACCCTGTTTGGGCCCTAATATCCATGATGGGCAAACAGCTAAAAATCTGATATTTTACTGTAGTTGAGTAGGAAGTGGTTCATTGGGTGACGCATGGGTAAAGCATCGAGTCCCATTGCCTTTGATTTCTATCTTTCAATACCGGATTTGAAGTAGTTCTCAAATTGCTCCAACACCGAAATTTTGGGTGCTTTCATCGGGAATCGAACGCAGAACCACTCGCACCGAAGGTGAGACCGCTGACCATATCAAATATTAATAAATCATAAAGTGTGCTAATTCGATTAGGCTATGTCTGAAGTATGATCTGTTGACAAATATACAGTAAAATTAGGTTTAAATTACTTATCAATTTAATGACAAATTTCAGGAGAGAATATGTCTAAATAGAAATTAAATAATTGTCTGTTTCACAATGACATAGACGTAAAATTAACCTTAATATTTAATTTTATATTATACGAGGTAGGTCCAGCAAGTAATACCTGTTTGGTATAAAAAAAGAAGAGAAAATAATACGTAAATAAGTAAATACAGAAAGAGGTTACTTTCTGGATTGCTATATCTTCTCAAGTATTTAGTTGTTTATGATGAAGTAATGGGAAGATACAATTACCATCAAATGGCCCGAGATGAACACAATATATAAATAACGAAGTGGACTTACAGAAGTTCGTATCTGTGTTCCATATGGTAGTCGGTCTCGGAGCAGCTGGGCAGACAGTCACACTCCAGTCCAAACATTTTGTCTGTGAAGCCCGGAGTTCCCTCAGGGGGTTTACGCACGTACAGGGCTTCTGAAGAAAAAATACACACTATTCACGCACAGAAATGACAGTGGTTTCTTACCAGGGTGCGAAATCACTTAAGATTGGTGGGGGGGGGGGAGAAAGATCTTAATCTACAACTCCCTCTCCCCACAAACATACATTTAAATTATACGATATACATATTTATAATGTTATTAATAGTAAAAATAAATTACAAAGTTAAAAATATATAATTATTATTAATTACACAAAAATAAATAAACTTGTTACTTTTCTGTATATCAGATATTATAAAGTAGCAAACTACGGCGTTTAATAACTGGTTAAAGATGTTAATAAATTATGAAATAGTTGAAGTGATTTTATTGTGCGTAATTATTTTAAAAAGTTTTTGCTTTATGTTAATATAAATGAATTAGATTTCAAAGTTATTATTGTTTTGCATTCTTGTTTTACTTTTTTTGTGCGTATTGATGTAGATTTGTTAATGATTTCTTGAGAGAGAAAAAAAACATTGAACACTCACAACTACACTAATTTGTGTATGTATTCGATATTATTCTTAGTACAGTATATTTTAAATTAAAAGTAATTCTTTATCTTTTGTTTGTTGTAACAAAAACTCTCCACCCTAGAAAATGTTTGGTGGGGGGATTTTTGAGGCTAATTATTGGTGGGGGAAATCCCCCGTCCCCCCAGGATTTTGCACCCTTTTTCCTACAGTGTTGGAACTTATCCTTAAATTTTATAATATTCTACTATTAAAAACTGAGATTCTTCTTGTTTATTTACAAAGTGGTATACAGTCTTCTC
Organism: Lepisma saccharinum; assembly: GCF_977018435.1. Taxonomy (NCBI): domain Eukaryota; kingdom Metazoa; phylum Arthropoda; class Insecta; order Zygentoma; family Lepismatidae; genus Lepisma; species Lepisma saccharinum. Next base: position 60,101 of record NW_028143626.1, read on the forward strand.
CTAAATTAAATTCTATCATTTTATTAAGCTGATTAAAAATTATAGTACTGTGCACCACCAATATATATTTTTTTAAACTGAGCCATTAAAATTAATTAGGATAATCAGTAATACGTACAGTCACCGGCAATAAAAGTGGGACATCTAGATACTGAAATGCTTTCCTACCAGGTCTAATGTGTGTTGCCTAATTCAACGGCAATGAATGGATTGAAATAGCAAATTTCTAATGGCAACTAATACCACATTCGTAGAGTTAGGCAACACACATAACGGCTTCCAGAGAAACGAGGATTTCAGAATCTAGGTGTCTCATTTTTATTGTCGGTCACTGTACATGATCAATATGAAAAAAAGGGTTAAGAATGAATAACTTACTTTGCAGTCTCTGTATACAAAGCATTCCGGGTGGAGTGCACGAGTTGTAGCCGTCTGAAACATGAGAGACGAGCTACATTAGAAACTTCGGATTGTCACACCAAGCTACGCTTAGGCAGTGTGTGAATTAACGGGAGGAACGTAGTGCCCTCCCTCCCCAAACACTAACTAACTAACTCTCTAGCCTTCTTAAACGCGAAGGTTCATGGCTGCAGCAACAGAGGCCTTCCATCTGTTCCTATCTTGAGCAAGATCTATATACTCTTTTCCATCTCTACCGATTTCCCTTAGGTCCATCTCAACGTTGTCCCTCCATCTTCGTCTTGGCCTTCCTACAGGTCTCTTACCATCAGGTTTCCCAACAAGAATCCTGTAAACTCGTCTTTCCTCTTCCATTTGTGCCACATGGCCTGCCCACCTGTCTTCTTGATATAATTATTCTAATAATATCTGGACATGAATACAAATTATGTAGTTCTAAATTATGTAACCTTCTCCACTCACCTGTCTCCTCATCCCTTTTAGGTCCAAATATTTTCCTAAGGATCTTATTTTCAAATACTCTCAATTTACGTTCCTCTTTCAATGTAAGGGACCAAGTTTCACACCCATATAATACTACAGGCAAAATTACTGTTTTCTATATTTTAACTTTTAGTTTCTTAGATATTAAACGAGAAGACAAAAGTTTATGAAGAGAGAAGTAACATGCATTTCCTGAATTAAGCCTACTTTTTATTTCCTCTTTAATATAATTTTCATTTGTTAATATTACTCCTAAATATTTGAATTTGGAAACTGGTTCAAACGAGTTGTTATCAATAATTAGATTTTGATTATTACCTAACACTTCGTTTCGGCCAAACACACAAATTTTTATCCCCGGAAAAATATTTTTAAAAAATCACTGCCATGGATGTTTTTTTCCATGTGGAGTTCCGGGTTCGAATATCGGCCTGGACATGGATGTTTGTGAGTGTCCATTCATCATATCATCACTCATTCCCATCTTCCCAAATTAGGCCAAATTGGCACAAAAAGCGAAGTAAAATAAATCAAATCAATCAATCAAAGAATGTGGAATTAAAGTATATAGCTATGGAACAAACACATGTGAAAAATTATTTCGGAAAGCAGTTATTCAACCTTTAAAACAATTGCTTTCTACTTCACGTCAGAGATTTTACATGAAGCTCCCAGACTCACGCCGTCGCTCGGTCCATTGTTAAATAAACTACGAGAACCTGCAAGTAGAGTTGATTTCGTTAGCTTTGTTTATTGGAGGTAGATCACATTTCTCGCCGCACGTCGTCGTTGAGTTGAACGGGCAATAGAAATTTCGGCAAGTTTTCTTTGTTACTAGTTCGCTTCATATCTCCTGTATATGGCCTTGAACGGCTGAACAGCACCAGCGAATCACAGACGTGCGGCGTTGCCTAGTTCAGAACCTGTTTCACCTCGCTACTATCGTGTACCTCACACTCGGACATGGCACCGCTGCAGTGCGCTGCTATTGGCTATCGCCATATGCAGGAGATTTGACGCGCAATCTAGTTCGATAGTTCTTCTTTTGTATGAGTTTGGGTTTTCTTAGAATGCAAATATAAGTGTTCCTAAATTACGTGTAAATGTTATCATAAGATTTAATGTCCTAGGTTAGCACCACT
>NW_028143627.1:0-62091 GCF_977018435.1 Lepisma saccharinum
ATTTGTTTAGAATTAAAGATATTTAGCTTACATCTGCGCACGCCAATGAGCATAACATGAAATATTTTATATTTCGCAATTTATTAAAACATTATCATTGTAGACTTAGGCAGGGCACGCAACTCGTGCTTCTTAGATATCCAATGCAAGGCACATACGTGTTTACAGAATGAAAAATGAAGACACTGATGTATGAATATATTAAAAATAGCACGAAGCTAATTTACTTCCTTATTTACTCTGCAAGAGATACACGTTTTATGCAGTTTAATCAAATGTTTAAGAGTACACACCTAATATGACAAAGATAATTATTCATACGGCTCGGCGCAAGCGTTGGGAGAAACAACAGTACGCCGTAAATCGATCTTCCGAATTAGAAATTGTCGTGAAATTTAGATTATGTTGGGCAAAAATTTAATCAATGCCTTTGCGACTTTTAATATAAAGACTGGTATATTTTCGTCCGACGGCCGATCTTTGGAGTCTTGGGTCGATGATCACTCACACATATAGAAAATTAACAGTTGTATACTGTACCATCTCGGCGTTCTAGACGTTCCAGCAACGTTTACCGTAGTCCTTTAAACGGCGACGTGACGTCAATCCGCGGTCCTTCTCGCGACACTAACACTTAACCACGTTACTTCTTTGTATCGGCGGTTCGCAAACTTTTTGAACACACCTTCCTTCTACGCTTCGACATCACGGCGATTATAGATGAGGGAAAACTGCCTCTCTGCTATCTTGTCTGCCTCGTGGTGGAGCGATTAATTGCTTCGCATCGTCTCTCTCTCTCTCTACTCGGGGGACGGCGAAAACGGGCGAAGTTGCTTTACCGGGGGTATTAGTGGATTCTCACTGCTAATGTTACGCGGGACGTCGGCGTTGTCTCAAGACGCAGTAGGTGTCGCTTCATCTCTCAATCTTCTCTTCTAGACGGTATGTATAAGTGAGGGCTGGTGTCGCTTCATCTTCCCATTCCACTCTCTCTCCGTAGAATTTTCGTCGGGCGTCGGCGTCGAAGTACTCAAGGATGCTGATTCTGCTGGCGGCTTTCGGCGGTATCTTTACATGGCTTCATATCGGGCTGCGGACGTCATTTGTGGCGGCGAGGCGTATGTGGCTCTTGTGGCGGCGTTTTAGTGGTGTGGCGTCGGGACGCTGACGGTGATGATCTCCTGCGTCGGCTTCATGCAGGCTAGGAAGACCCATGGCCCTCCTTCACTTGTGATTTAGCCCGCCATAGTTGTATTACTGTTCCTCGTCACAAAAAGAATAACACGAATACAATGCACAGGTCACTAATTAACACTGCGTGTTTATACCACTAGTCACTGTCACCCACTCACGCAGGGTGAAACACACGGCGCGATAGAAAAATACAAAGTACCGAATCAGACTCCTACTGTCGCAGAGGTGTTGTCGGATCGAAAACTGGCGGTACACTGTGTGTGTTTGACTGTTCTGCCACTTGAAATTTTGAAATCTAACAGACTGACTTTTAGGCGCGGAAATCTGGAGTTGCGTCGTTGGTGGTCAAGAGTCCCTTTTTTGCTTGGTCCAGCTTCTTCAGGCACACGTGTTGCGTTACAATGGGGTGAAAAGAATAGTTCTATCGCCTGGACCCTCACCCGTACGTAACACGTTCCTCCACTAATTGGCCTCCCAAGTGGAACTTCCCGTCGCCAAATGCACAAAAGTCGCTCAAACAGTGTAAGATTTATCACAGCACATTGTTGCCGTTCCCAGCTCCTCTGACCGAACAGGGGAAAAGTCGACAAAAGCAGAGAAACGCAAAAGGTTTAGAAACGTGGGGCTTCTCTACTCAAGCTTCAAGAGGATATGAAGTTACACAAAAATATAAAATAATGAAAACCTAGGATATAAAAAAATAAAAACGTAGGTGACAAAAACTGATTGTCATACAAGTGTCTGTCTGATGTGAAAAACTTGATCTGTTACGTTCAAATCCACAATGATAATCACCTATAATTTCATTAGCATCTGGGGTTAGTTTTGATAATAAAAGAAGGTAAAGATAAAGTGCTCCCTTGTGCATAGCACCACGCCATGAAGGCGTATAGGGGGTGTGGGGGTAACGCCCCACACTTTCTTGATCCGGTCGTGAGTGAGGGTGATGTGATCAGCATCACGCCCCTGACCGCCTTTACCCCCCAGGGTTTTTCCCCAGGTACCCATGTTATTCGACGCTGGGTGGGCGCCGGGGCCGCTTCCAACGTTAGAAAAGTTCCCGGATTTGAACCGGCCGGGGATCGAACCCGGGACCTTTAGCATGGTAGTCAGACGCGTTACTGACTTTTTTTTTTTATATAATAAAGGAAAGCCCCTATGCGGAAGCTTCCCCCATCACACTTCATTCACTCATATCATTTCATTCATATTTCAATTTCAAGACTTTTCAGGACAGACAATCACAAACATCCATGGCCGGGCCGGGAATCGAACCCGGGACCCCTGGCGTCGTAGCGCGATGTGCTAACCACTCCGCCACAGGGGCCGCCCACTGAGCCACCGCGGCCACTTTTTGATAATAATAATAATAATAATAATAATAACAATAATAATAATATAAAAATATTATTATTATCATTATTTTCTTTCAACATGGCGCCTGCTTCTGATCGCTGTGGAATTTGCTCCAAAGGAATTTATGGAAAGCGACAGGTATTGGCCTACAAGGTTTCAAGTTAAACCGTGTTTGAAAGTTTCTAAAAATAAAATTGAATTTTTTTATGGTTAACGACATATCTACTATGTATGAAATGTTTACAACAGTTCACCCGTTCAGGGTGAATATTGTAGCTGCTCGCTACAATAGTGCCAATTTATAATATGGAAATTAATAGTGAAAGTAACGAAGAAGTGCAAATAAATAATGATAATAGTGATGAAGATCATATTGATTAAGAACATCAACTCCGAGGATAGAAGCCAGGTAATGTAAACTGTTTTAGTTGCTGCCATGTTAAAAACATTATGTCAACATTGATTTCGACAGTGCAGAATTTAACTGATTCAGTCTCTTATAGCCGAAGTGATGGTATTGAAGGAACAGAATGAAGAACTAATAGCCCCGTCTAATTCGCTGCACTTTTTGACACTCGGTGTAGTGTAGGTGTATCCAAGGTGCAAGGAAATGATGTTCAACCAACTAGACGGAAAGCGGTGTTCAAGTTCAGAAGATTCAACAAATGCCGGTCTGCTGCTTTAAACGATCAAATTATTAGTTAGCACTCACCACGTGATCATACACTACACATACACCGACCCAGAACGTAGTGCAAACGGTGCAGACATCAAATACACTACTTGACTCGAAATCAACGAACTAGACGACTGTGTTGGACCGTGCAACCAACTAGACGCTTCGGTGCAAATAGTCAAAAAATACAGCGAACTACACGGAGCTATTGAAAACCGAAGAAAGGAGGATTCAACAAAACACTTATGCACACCTAGTTCAAACGAATCTTCCGAAAGAAAAACAAAACACAATCGGAATGCTCCTTGTTTACCTAGAGTAGCTCAAAAAACTCACACAGATAAGGAATCTCATAAGTTTCTAGGTCAATCAGTGCAGTCGAGAGAAAGCAAGCAGGTTTCTGGTTCCAAAAACACTCGTCAAACTTCGATCTTGCAAAATGTAAACAAACAGGTGAACGTGAAAAAAATCGGTGCAAGGTCAGAATCCATCTACTAGGTTAGCAGTGCAACGCAATGTTTTTCCTCAGAGAGCTCTATTTGTGACTCGACTTCATCCTGAAGTCTCAAATACTGACCTTCAGCAATACATTGCTGAAACTTCTTCCGTAAAGAAAATGAATGGTATGTACATACAAGGCTGAAAACTAAATATGACTGTTACCCTTCTTTCATGTAGCTGTTTGCCAGGATGACTATGATGTACTATTCGATGAAATTATCTGGCCTAAAGGGGTATTAGTAACAAGGTTTTATGGCGAATTGAAAAAATGACAATATAGTTGCCAACAAAAACAAAAGTGTATCTGATACAAATAGTAACAGTAAGCCTGGTGAACACATAACTCCAAACTATGTGGTTCTTCCGTTAGTAATAATATGATTATGTGTTCCTATCAGAATGTTATAGGAATAAACACCAAATTTGAAACATTATGATATAATTTTTCTTACAGAAAGTTGGTGTAAACAAGATAGAGACTATTTTACAGATTTAGATCCAATGTACAGGGCGATAAGAAAAGATAAAAACCTTGATTTAAACAAACAAAAATGTGGTGGTGGTGGTTGTCTTTCATTTATTAAAAACAAGGTTCAGTTTACGGTTTTGGAATCACCTTTTACAGAATTAGATGTAATCTGAGTAAAATTACTGTCTAATAATTCTGATCCAACCATAATAGGTTTGCATTATTTGCCACCTGATTTAAACTGAAACTTGTTTGCAAACTACTTTGATTGGGTAATTCAAGAGATGTTAATAAAACACAGTAAAATAATTTCAGTTGGAGATTTTAATGCTGGTGGAATTGACTGAGCTACTGGAAATTTGTATTGCTCCAATTACACTGCTCTACAGTGATTTTGCTGTTTGGGAAATGTTGACATTTTCTTAATGATGTTCGTTTTGCTCCATCACGTACAGTTTTTGCACAAAACTCGAATTTCAGAAATGTGATATTTACATTAAAAAATGCCTATATTTCAATATTGACATATTAGTTTTTAACAGATATTTATGAAATATATATATATATATATATTTGCAAATGAAACATGTGACATTAGTTGTCATCTCTTGTTGCGCGGTTGATCGAGTGCACATGCAGGAAAATGGAACGTAGGAAGTGCAAAAACAATCCCGATAATTTTTGCTACATCTGTGGAAGTTACGTGGTGTTGAAGCAAAGACAAAAAAATACGTCATTTGTTAAGGCAGCATATCATGCTTATTTCGGGATTAAACTAGGGGATCAAGATAAATCATTTGCGCCCCACACAGTGTGCCGAGTTTGTGTAGAAGATTTAAGGAACTGGACAAAAGGTAAGAAGCAAGCTATGGCTTTTGGTGTCCCTATGGTATGGCGGGAGGCAACTAATCACAGCAGTGATTGTTACTTTTGTTGTTGTCAAGTGAAAGGTTTTAATGTAAAGAACAAAAAAAAACAGTATCCTAATGTGCGATCGGCAATACGACCTGTACCTCACGGTCCTGATGTCCTGGTACCTGATCCACCAAGTGGTTTACAGCTAGTTTCGGATTCTGATTCCGTGAACGACACACAAGATGATGATTACCGCGTTCAGGAGGGAAACAAGCCCCAGCTCTTTACGCAACCAGAACTTAATGATTTGCTAAGAGACTTGAATTTATCAAAACAAGCTGCTGAACTCTTAGGATCGAGATTGAAAGAGAGAAATTTGCTTGCTGCAGGGACATCTTCAACGTTATTTAGGTATCGGGAGCAGGAATTTATTCAATACTTTTCTGCGGAAGAAGATTTGGTGTATTGTAATGATGTGACCAAACTCATGATGTGACTTACAGGGAATGGCTATTCTGCAGGATTTGAGGTTATTCATAGATTCAAACAAGTTAAGTTTAAAGGCTGTCCTACTACAATGGAAACCAAATACCCTTCTGTGCCATTAGCATATTCCGTACACCTCAAGTAGAATTACCAAAATATGTCACTGCTCTTGCAGAAGATAAATTACGGAGAACAGAATTGGGTTTTGTGTGGTGACCTAAAAGTTATTTGTTTATTAATGGGACATCAACTAGGATACACAAAATATCCATGTTATATTTGCGAATGGGACAGTAGAGATAGAGAGAAACACTGGACACAAAAAGAATGGCCTCTAAGACACGAAGCCAGCCCAGTTGACCCTGCAAGGATACTATTACCTCCATTACATATAAAATTACGTCTCATGAAGCAATTTGTTAAGTCTCTCGATAAGAATGGAGTGTTTCAAATACGTCACACAAAAATTTCCAAATATCTCACATGCTAAGTTGAAAGAGGGAATTTTCATAAGACCTCAAATACGAAAGTTATTTGAAGATTCCAATTTCGAAGAATGCATGGACAACATGGAAAAGGAAGCTGGACAGCTTTCAGAAGTGTATGTGAACATTTCTTGGGTAATAACAGACATGACAATTACAAGAGCATCGTGTCTCATATGCTGCTCAAGTTCAAAAATTCAGGATAAAACATGAGCCTTAAAATTCATTTCCTGTTCTCACATTTGGACAGATTTCCTCCTAACTCAGGTGAAGTCAGTGAGTTACGTGGAGAGCGTTTCCATCAAGATATTAGCGACATTGAGCACCGATACCAGGGAAGATGGAGTACAACAATGATGGAGGATTACTGTTGGACGTTGCTACGTGAGGAAAGAAACACCGTTCACAAGAGAAAATCCAATCTTCGAAGCTTCCAAATAGGGAAAAAGAAGACATGAGGTACATATCTAATTCAAATTATACATTTCGTATACTTTTTATGACTAATTGATGTGAAATGTACATTCCTTGTGTAATATTTCCCTAATGTCTGCAACTTGATTTTCGTATGTAAATACCGCTCTCGGCTGAAATTTAATTTCTATTTTGTGAAAAATTCTGACGTGATGGAAGAAAACCAATAACATATTTGTGATCAGCGTACTTGAAATATCTTATATCACCTCTTACCCGGAAAACAGCTCTCACAAAGTTTCTTTTTGTAGAGCAGTGTTATTATGCGAAAAGGGAGACTGAAAAAATTGTTGAAATCGCAACACTTTCAAATCTAGTTCAGTACAATGTATCGTATGACCCTTCACTGTATTTTAATGTTTTAGACCTATTACCAGGGACGTCGTTAGGGGGGGCACGCGGGGGCACAGGCCCCGGCAAACGGTCACGTGGCCCCGGGAAACTGTTCTGTATTTGCTGGAAATTTTACTTTGATGACAAATATTGCAAAATAATTCTTCAGTTAATTTTGTTTGCAGTTTGAAACACTTCTTCAATTTTCAGTAGCACGAACCCAAGCAAGGCATTTCTTTCTTATTTCCCTCTTTCTTGCTTGTTGAAAACAAACAGATGTATTGGGAGGGGATGCAGTTAATGGTTTTGTGGTCCGCCCCGGTCAGGGAAGCCTGAGACCAATTGAAATTGCACTTCTCCTCCCTGCTGCACACCAGATCATGGATCCCCCAAACCCCGCACTTTCTCTTCATCTGGCCCTGCACTGGCACCATGGGCGCCGAAAGGACGACACAAACAGGAAGATTTAGCTACGGGTGGCTAGAACTTTCTGGGTTAATTATTTTATGGTTCAGAAAATATATCCCCATGCGTTTCAAATTCCAAGAACAGAATTATATTGCTTGTCCCTTTTTCGGTGCGGGAATGAATGACATAGAGGTTCTTTTCACATGCACGCAACCCTCCTGCTAATGACCTGCCCTGCAAAGGAGGGGAAAGGCCACTTTCTGAAAATTCGGAGAAGCATCGGAGCGGTCGGTTCATCTGTTGATTTGGTGGACAGTTGATATCTGTTAGATACTTTGAATTAGGATTTGTGATCCGAGCGGTGGTAAACTTCTGTAAACGCGAGAAGATAGCATCACGAAGTGTTTGCGATCTCGTTTTCCTACATCGCGAGTGAAATGTCGAATGAGAAGCTGCCAGATTGTTTTCCTCTGGAGACAAAGGATCAGGATCGACCAAATATCCAACATATTGGCATTTTAAAAGAGAGTCTGACTACCACACAAGATCCTGGGTTCGACTCCCAGGGTGGTTGATCTCATGTATAATGAAGAATAAACCACGTTTCAATTAAGGAAGGAAACTAGGTATGTAGCAGTAGGGGTAAAAAGACAGTTCTGGGTCAGAAAGTGGTGCTTTTTTTGCAACCTTAATGGAAAACATCATAAGGCAAACGCGAAAGTGGTGCGCTCGTGTACTTTTCTTAGTCTAACTTAACCTAAAGCAAGGAGCTGGCAACCTTGCTTTAGGCTTGCCTTGTGTAGTTCCAGTGCATAAAGCAATGTTGCCAACCTACTGGGCTCTTGCCATAGCCTTTTACGATGGGGGTTTCTGGAAAAAAAAATTTGGGAGTTGGCCCACCCCCTTTGACTTAGGACCACCAAAACTTTGGTATATCGACAAGGGTGGGGCATCTAGCAATACCTTTTACTATTTTTATTTATCTCTAACCGTTCTCGAGATATGACCCACTGACGAAATTTCGGGGGGGGGGGCATATTAATCGTAGCGCGCTCAAACTTGGTATGGGTATTCTCTACTATCATAAAATGCTTCTTTGAAGTCAAAATCGCGGTCAGTTTTGCTCTATCTCTTACCGTTTTCGAGATATGGACAACCTCCTGAAATTTTGGGGGTGGGCCAACATGGTTCCCAGACAACAACTATTGAAAACATTATATACAGGTAGCTTATACCATCTGCTCTTGCTTAAGCTTTTACGATTTTTAATCGTTTTTGCTCTATCTCTAACCGTTCTCGAGATATGGCCCACTGACGAAATTTCGGGGGTGGGCCATATTAATCGTAGCGCGTAGCGGTATGGGTATTCTCTACTATCATAAAATGCTTCTTTGAAGTCAAAATCGAGTTCTGTTTTGCTCTATCTCTTACCGTTTTTGAGATATTAAGTTTTTTTTTATTGAGGAAACCTAGGGGGGGGGGGTAAATTTGGTTCTATGACGACCTATAGCAATTTTGGTAGAGGAAGACAGAGGACACCGAGACGATGTTAACGCAAGAAACCCAACGTCTCTGCGACCATCCGTTCGAAAGTTACGAAGTCTAGAAAAAATGCAAATTTTTGGAAGTTGGCCCACCCCTTGACTTAGGACCACCAAACTTGGTATACGTAATCTACATTACCTAAATCGACAAGGGGGCATCTAGCAATACCCCTTAGGGTATTGCCATTTTTGCTCTATCTCTTACCGTTTTCGAGATATTTGAGTTTTTTTATTGAAAATTTTCGGAGGACAGTGGGCGCCATCTGTTAGCAAACAAAGAAACTACCTCGAGCTGGGTGGCGCTGTCAGCGCCATCTGTGAGGAAACAAAAAAACTAGGTGTTTTGGTGGGTATAAAAGGACAAATAGGATCTTACCTGGTATGTTGATTGTGAGTTAGGGAATATTGTAAGTGGTATTGTCTTATATTAGAGCGCTCTTTTGATAATTAACTTATAACTGCACACAGGCTGCCGTAATTAACATAAAATATCCCGCCCCTGTTTCTTCTAGCTTGTGCAATGTCAGTTTGGGTAGGATCATAGGGCGAAATGTGATTCTCCTATGATATATATATGACTATAGCATATGCGATTACGAAGGACATGGCTGTGCATGTGACTTCTAGGATCAAGCCTATGATATTGGGGTCCTAGTAAGTTGAAACAAATGGCAGGGATATTTTGCAAAAATTTTCCTTAACATTTTTTATTTCAGACATTAGATGGATTTTTTACAAATATGTTAATAACAGTTTTTGGTTCAACTTGCTGTCGAGTATAAAATAAAATAGCCATGCCTATGAACTTGTTTGGATTCAAAAAGCAGACTGTCATGGAAGCACCGAGTCAGGCTGCAACGCCAAGCTTCTACCTGTTGCCGTCCATGCTATCCAAACTGAGTGGCTTGTTGATTATTCACCTGAACAGCATTTGGACGAAATACGACGAGGACGTTGGCAAAACATTTTACGTCTTCAACAATAATTTAAATTTCTACAAGTTCCCAATCAGCGGTAAACTTAAGCTAACTGTCAATCCAGAGAATGTAGGTGAAGTCAAGGTTTCTTTCGGCAAGAATATTTATCGCCTCAAGCACGATAGGATGAACAATGTCACCATGTACGATGTATCTGCCGACGATTGCTTGTACGTGGAGTTGCTGGGTGATTACGACAAACTCATCCCGCTTTTTGTGGAGCTTCAAATAACCTATCCTATAATAAATAAATAACCATAGTAGCAGCAATGCCTAACGACATTTTCGGTCACACGAAACGCGACGACCACGGCGACGAGCTTCTCATGCTCGACGTCAGGGTCAAGAAGCTGAGAAGCGACCTGCAGGCCCTGCAGTCCACGCTCAACTCCAGCCTCCAGTCCGAGATAGCCAGCCTGCAGTCTCAGTGCCTGGACACTGTACTCAAGATCGATGCAGAACTCAAATCGCTGTTGCAAAAATACACCGACTTGGCGTCGATAGACAACCTCGAGAACCTAGCGCTGAGCGTAGGCAAGCTCCAAAACGAACTTCTGAAGCTGCAGCAAACGCAGACCTCAGACGTGGAACAGCTGAAGCAACACTTGCAGGACCAAACTTCCACCATTCAAACCGAACTTCAAACCATCATCCAGAGCATCAAAACACAAGATGACTACGATCGCGTCAATGCCAGCATTGCTAAATTGCGCGAACAGTTTCAATCTTTCAAAATCCCTACGTTGGAAAGTATCAAGGCAGAGCTTCAAACGGATGCTTTGCACGCAGCCATCACCGACGCTCAAACTAAACTAAAAACGCTGGAAGACTTCATCAACAATCTACCTTCGTCTAGCGAACTGAATGCTATTGCACGCAGCGTTGCCAACATCAAGCTCCAGCTCGAGACCTACGAGGACTTTGGGAAACTGCAAGGTACAATAGCTCACATCGAGGATGCACTTGCCGTCATCAAAAATGATCTAGCGAATGTTCACGAGGCACTTGAATCCAAACTGCCAGGTATCAGGGACACTTTGGCCAGTGTTCAACAACAAATTACCAAGCTGGAAAATCTAAACACCGAATCAGAGTTGTCGCATTTTCATCACTTGATTGACGACATACAAACTAAGCTGGAAACACTTCAAAAATCCACTCCCACCCAGGACGACATAACACAACTGCAGGAAGGTATAAGCGCGGCTGCGAATGCATCGGAGTTGGATGCTGTGAAGAAAGCTCTGGAATTGCTTCAGAACACGGTGGCCACCCTGCCTACTTCGCAGGAACTGAAAAGCGTGAAGAGGACCCTGTACCGAATACTCAAATCGGACGACATTAAAAACATCCAAACCGAAATTGCAACGCTTCGGGATGCTGTTGCCACCTTGCCTACCAACCAGAACATCGGCGAGCTACATGCCTTGTTTGCAGAAATTAGGACCCAAGTCCACGACCTTGCAACTCAAAACTCCAAGTTGACACTTGTGGAGAGCCTGCAGCAAATTATCGCCAACGTAAAAGAGCAAATTGGTAGCATAGAAGCAGGCCAGGAATCTGCCATAGCTAATTTCAGTACCCAGCTGCGCGAGTTAAACGAAAAATTTAAGAGACTTGTTGTCGACGTGAAGATCAAACCCGATTACGACACTGTTGTTGGTGCTATCGAGGAACACCTGGAATCGGTGAACGGTAGATTGGAGGATGTGGAGAGCGAGGTTCGAACCAATGTAAACACCCTGAACGCCAGCATCGACAATCTCAAATCCACCGTCGTCATCGAACTGTACAGCATTCCAAACAGGGAATTTTCCTCGCTCTTCCATCCGGGCGCCAAACTCTACATGCTGACCCCTGCCAAAGCCTATCACCAGTTTTTCCTTGCTGGCACACTTCAGTTCGTCAAGGTTTCATACTGGTCTTTGCCTCACGCAACCCTCTACCCAACTATGACCGTGACGAACATCAGTGACGAGCCTAAAATAAGAGGAGTGGAGTTGGTTGATTTAACCCACTCCGAAACTCGCGAGACTGCCTATGCCGAAGATGCCACTCAAATTATCGACATAGAAATAGGTGATAAGCTGTACATAGAAAACCCGGCATTGTCTGCGGCCAGAAATCCCATCCAAGCTATATTCTTATTTTCACGCAATGTCTAGGCAGGCTATTGTGAACGAGCTGCACAAATCTGCACTGCGAAACTACAAACGACTGGCGGTAGTGACCAAAGGCATAGACGACTTGTGGCAAGCTGACCTTGTGGAAATGAGCAGTGGCAACTTAAAAAATTTACATAAAATCAACAAGGGATACAAGTATCTTCTCACTGTTATAGACACATTTTCAAAATTTGCGTGGGCTTTACCCCTCAAGGCAAAAACAGGAACCTGTGTAGTGGAAGCATTCAAAACTATTTTCGATGAAAGTGGCAGGCGACCTCGATTTCTTCAAACAGACAACGGAAAAGAACTCTACAACTCTGTCTTTCGGCAATTCATACAAAAACGAAATATTCAACATTACTCAACCTATAGTCACATCAAAGCCAGCATAGTGGAACGTTTCAACCGAACTCTCAAAACACGCATGTGGAAGCAATTCACGCTTCAGGGAAACTACAAGTGGGTCAACATTCTACAGGAACTTGTAAGGGATTATAATCACAGTTTGCATCGCACGATACGCATGAAACCAGTTGACGTTAACAAATCTGACGAGCAGCGTTTAATTTCTACAGTTTATTGTCCAAAGTATAAATTTACGAGCAAGAAACCGAAATACAAAGTAGGAGACCAGGTGAGGATCAGCAAATTCAAGCGTACGTTCGAGAAGGGCTTCACCAAGAATTGGAGCACGGAACTTTTCACTGTGGTTCGAGTCATGCCGGGGGTGAGGTATACGTATCTAATAAAAGATGCACGCGACGAAATTTTGAAAGGACGATTCTACGAAGAGGAACTTTCTAAAACAAGACACCGGGACACCTACCTCATCGAGAAAATCCTGCGCAGGAAAGGTAAAAAACTATTGGTTAAATGGCTGGGACTCGAGGAAACAAGCTGGATCGACGCGGACGAAGTGATTGTGTGACAGGTGTGTGGGATGTGTTGAGACGACTGCCAGATACATCCGCGGAACTCTCTAAGAAAAACGGCGAGCTTCTGCCTGACAATATTCGCTGCCTCGTCGTCGGACCCTCGGGTTGCGGGAAGACAACGTTGGTTGTGGACAATTTCTTGCTTGCACCAGACTGGCTGGACTGGAAGAACAGGCATCTGTATGTTTTCTCCAAAAGTTTGGAGCAACCAAAATACCACCAACTGACGAAACTGTACGACGGGCTGGGCATTGCTACTTTTGCTTCTGAAGTTATATCGCTGGATCGCTGCCGCGATAACTCGGTGGTGGTCTTCGACGATGTAATCCTGGAAAACCAAAACGAGATTCGCAATTTTTTTACTCAGGGTTGCCACAGGGGCACGGACTGCTTCTACCTTGCACAGACTTTCTCCAAGATCCCCAAGCAGCTCCTTCGGGACAATGCTAATTTTATTTGTTTGTTTCGTCAGGATGCCACCAACCTCAAGCACGTTCACGATGACTATGTGGGTGGAGATTTGAGCTACAACGATTTTTCGAAATCTTGCTCTTCATGCTGGAATCAAGATGATTTTGGTTTCGTCACAATTGACATGACGAGGAAACGCAATGATGGAAAATATAGAAACAAAATTAATAATTTTCTAAACGTTGCAACGTTACAATAAACGTCTTGACGTATTATAAATAACAACATACATAAAAAAATGAAACGTAAACTTGCAGACGACAACCTGAAGCTGCGTAGCTACCTGGCAAAACGGTTTAAGGGTTGGAAATCCAAGAATCGTGGAATTTATGAAGAGAAAAAGCAACAGGACCAACCTATCATCGATGCAATCAGCGGACTCGGTAAGGAAATCAAAAATGTCACCCAGCAAAACAAAGAGCTGATCAACGAGCTCGTGCCACTCACTGCTCGAAATTATACCTTACCAACACCGATATCCAGCATTCACACTACCCCGTACGAACTTGCGCCGCCACCGAAACGTCAGGCTCTAGGCAGCACCTCTTCGGAAAATGTAGTCGAGCTGGGTCCGTTGGCGAGGGATTATCTAAGCACCGGGAAATTCGAGAAAGACGAGGTTTTCGTATTGTACCCGACCATGGAACTCAACGAGGGCGTGGTTTGGAAGATCGGAAAATCGAAAGTCACGTTCGAGGGTGACGACGTGAAAGTCAATTTGGGAGAGAAGGACAGCTGGAACAGGTATCCCGGCACGGTTGGACTGTGGGAACTCATCACCAAAAAGCAGCCAAGAGATTACACAGACGAGGATTACCAAAGTTACAAAGAAATTTTGATCATGACGGATGCCTTCTACCAAAACAACGACGCTACGCAGAATCGCGTCAAATCCAGTAGCGGTGAAAAATACAGGAATCTCATCAAGGTCAAACAAGGTCAAAACAGGTAGCGGCGTCAAACTCTACAACACCCTGCCGAATGAGTTTGTGTGGGTGGACGACGTGAGAAAGCTCGTGGACCGTTTGCTGGTCATTGCAGGCGAAGAGAATGCCGGCAACCGTAATTTCCACAACGAGAAGGTGGGCATCGTGGACATGATTAGCTCCAAGCTTGCCACCTTCATCGTGAACGACAACAAAGGCATAGGGTACCTCATCAAGATCATCAACACCTTACCTCCGAAATTTTGGAACGTGGCCGAGGGTCGAGGTCTCGTGAACGACATCATCAACAAGCTGCCCTTCGAAATGCACCTACCAGGTTACCAGTACTGCGGCCCCGGAACCAAACTTAATCAGCGACTGGAGAGAGGCGACAAGGGTGTGAATCCCCTGGATGCTGCATGCAAGGATCACGATATTGCCTACAATACTAATACCGATCTCGATGTACGTCATGATGCTGACAGAAAGTTAGAGCAGGCAGCTTTCGGGAGACTCGTCAGCAGAGACGCCTCGCTGGGTGAACGGGTCGCTGCATTAGAGACGACCATCGCCATGAACACAAAACAAAAATTGGGGTGGGGTCTATAAATAACAACCTACCCGAACTGCTCTGTAAAAATATTCAAGCTCACACAATATATAAATAACATATCGTCAAAATGAAGCCCAAGGGTGTAGTATACCAAATACCTTATTCGAATCTGAAAACTCTGGGTGCCCTCGATGGGTTACTCACCAAGAAACAGCGCGAGAAGAAACATTCTTGCTTGGTCAAAGGACACGGAATGAAATTGCTGCTCAGCATCCCTCAGTTGAAGAGGTTGCAACATTCGCGAAAGCAAGAAAAAAAGACCGGAGGTTTCATATTCACCATCCCGGCCATCCTGGCTGCTCTGGGTGCTGTGGGTAGCTTGGTCGGCGGAAGTGTCGCTATCGCCAAAACCGTCATCGATGCAAAGAAGAACAAGGCCGAGTTGGAAGAGCAAAAACGCCACAACCTGGCAATGGAAAAGAAGGGGAAAGGCGTGGGCAGGAAGCTCAAAGCTTTGAACAAATTTTAAAAATAAGAAGAGCCGCTGTCCAACCTCGATATTGATGCTCTGATCGAGCCGTTGGGAATCAAGCACTTCAGGGGTGTTTTCATGTCCGATTCTCTACCCTGTGTTGTAAAGAAAAAAGAGTGTGGTGTGGTTAACCCGGACAGTTACGAAAATCCGGGTACACATTGGATTTGCTACTTGAAAACCAGCAACAACAAAGCATTTGTTTTCGATTCATTCGGCGGTGTGCCACCTGCTGGGTTGGCAAAGTACCTCGGTGCTTCGAGTCTCTACTACAACGACGAACGCATGCAAGGTTTCGACGAAGTGAACTGCGGTCCTCTCTGCATATCAATGCTTGTGTTTCTGTCTCAAATAAATAACCCTACGATCGAGGATTTTCAAAAAGCATTGTGGCACCTGAAGCACTATAGGAGTATTCCATCTCACAAGCGAGACTTCGGTCTTAAAACTCGTGTTGCACGACGACATCATCTATCTTAAATCAATTGCTCTTCGTGCATTCTACAGCATGTACCTGATACCCAATGTGACGGTGCATAACAACACAATCAAAGTCGGCAACGACAAAATCAGCATCACCCCTGGTCAGTACAACCTGTCTACCTTGCAGGCTCACTTGCCGAGAGGTGTGCTACTTTCTCAAAATTCAGTCACTCACAGAGTTGAAATTGTGTCTGCAACGGAAACAGTGGACCTGGGTACCGCCGGAGAGCTCCTGGGATTCGAAAACGATGCCAAGCTCGAACCTGGCATCAAGCACATCGGTGCCAACATTCCTAAATTTCTAGCCATCGAGACTCTGAACGTCCACTGCAACGTAGCGGAAGGCATGATCACCAAATCTTCGGACGGCATCCCGGGTAGCCACAAGCAGACTGGGATCATGGCCACGTTCAAACCAAGTTCGGAGTTCATGGAGCCAATCATCTACACACCCTCCTCACCGATATATTTTCCTGTATCTCGTAATCGCATAGACAACATAGAATTAGCAGTGACAAACGAGAAGGGTGAGGTGGTAAATTTTGCAGGAGCCACGACCACTGCTGATGTAAATAACCATCATGGAACAAATCGAAAGTTACGAATTACAGTCCTTCCCTCCCAACCGTCGCACGTTTGCCAACCTCAACGAACCGAACCGAGAGATTGAGTTTGATGTGGACGTCGGGGATGGGTTCATCCACCCTCACAGAGCTGATTTGTACGTCAAGTTTGATGTAGTGAAGAGAGACAACGGCGAAGCATTTCTTGCCAATGCAAATTTAAGACTTGTAGATAATTTTGTGCCGTACCTATTCTCGCAGGTGGAAGTTAGAAAGCATGGCACCGTCATCGATAGGGTTGACTACCCCGGGATTACCTCTACAGCTGTGGGAACACTGAAACTCTCCAAGACCGATGCAGCATACTACCAGGCAGGGGGATTCGAAGCAGGTACAAAAATCAAAACTCAAAGTCACACAGTACTGTTTCCCATGCGCCTGCTTCCTGGCTTCTTCTCCGACTACACGGAGATCATGTGGAAGGGTGGTTTGCGCGTCACTTTTCGCAGAGCTGCCAACGACAACGACGCACTGATACGCTACAGCACTTTGGGCCCGGACGGGACTACCTCGCTTCCCAACACACTACCCGACGCTGCCAAGTGTCTTGTAAGGTCCATGGAGCTGCGCGTGCCAGTGGTAGAATACGAATCAAACTATGCTCTCAAGTACAAAGCCGACATCCTGAAGAAGCCTCAAGTGTCCATTCAGTTTTACGGCTACCAGTGTGTGCAAAAACCTGCTTCCGGCAATCATTTCGAATTTGACGCAACCACGCAATTCAACAACATTCGGTATGACATGCCCGAGTTTGCAGCCGTACTCTTCCAGACAGGAAGGGACAATAACCAAGAAAAAGATTCCAGCCAGTTCGACAACTGTAAGATTAAGAACATTTACCTCAAAAATGGTAGGAACGAAGTTTTCCCACGTGAGAACTACAACCTAAACATCGCAGAAGAGGACTACCTGAAACTGTACGAGGCGTACACAGCTTACAAACGAGTGACTTCGGGTAACGTGGATGTGTACTACAATCCAAACGAGTTTATAGCCCGCAGACCCATGTTCGTCATCAACACATCTAAAAGAAAGGAGGTAGTTGTTAACGATCGCACCAACATCAAGATTGTGTGCGAGTTCCACGATGCTCTGCCTGCGGACACACTGTGCAGCGTCATTCTTATTGCAGAGAAATTTTTTGTGTATGATGTCTGGAACGAGCGAGTGACAGAGCAGTTTTAAATATGCATAGGAAATAACAAGAAAGGAAAAAAGCCATGCTTGAGCGCGCAAAGGAACTTCCCCTTTGGTTCTGCACATGCCCCAAATTTTCGCCCCGTAGGACACGGCGGGAGTTAGTTCCGTTAAAAAAATTATACATACTATATATTTGCAGACATTGTTAATTTTTTGTATTCTTTTGTGTAGATCAACAAAAAATTCTGTTGATTGAATATATAGTATGTATTACAAAAAAAACTGTCAAATTAATATTTTGAAAAAAATATACCACCTCCACCCCCTCGTTTTGCATTCGAAGGCAAAAAAAACACTAGTAAATCAAATTTCTCTTTTTTTATTTTGGGCACACAGAGCAAGTTTTACCTGTTTTCAGGCGATAGTGACCCCACGGCAAGCTATGAATCCCACATTCGAGTACACATCTCTTATCGTCTCGTGCATCCAGAGCAATTTTCCTGACGGTGTTGGTTGTAAGTATATGTTTAACACTCTGGATGCGATACTCTTTTCGCAGAATCGGCTTTTTGGTTTCGAGGCACTCGACGTAGTCTTCAAACTTGAGTTTTCTCTGAACCACCTGCTTGCCTATGCCTTTAGCTTTTTTGGTCACAGAACTCTCAGCTTGAATTGCATATACTTTGGCACGAAGACCAGCAAACTCTAATATAATATCCCCATCTTTTTCATCCTTTAGTTTGCCAGGTACTTTTTTGTTTCGAGGCAGGATTTCATATCGATTTGGTTGGGGATAGCTCGACGTGTCGAACAAGTTAACGAGGGCTGGAATCGTGGCTATATCTTTATATGCGTTAGCAGTGTGGGCGTGATATACCAGACTGTCCGTATCTGTGTAGAGAAGGTTGATGTTGTTACCATAGTGCAAGCGTAGTATATCATAATATATCTCGAACATTTGCAGCTTGCTTAACTCTAACACTGTGGCACCAACATAGACTGGTTTGTTGAGTTTTACCTCACCACGATTCATGTGTACCAAAGCAAGCTGTTCGTTGTAGATTGTTCGAGATTTAAACAGTGGGCTTGCAACAAGTTTGCGACAACGGTCGACGCTAGTAAGCAACCTTATGTCTTCACGATTTCGCGTGTTTTCCATTGTTTTGCCAAATATTATATTATTCATGTCCTTAAAAAATTTGCGATCAAGTTCCGAGGTAGCAGCAGTACGATGTTTGGTATTGAGGTCGATGTATGGCTTCAACCAATTTGAATGGTTGAAAGTGAGGACTCGGTGAATTGCTGTAATCGTGACCCCTCGTTGCATCAACCACCGAAGATTTCGGTAGTGCAACCCGTAACGCTTTTTGGGTTCGAAATCCATGATGAGTTTTTTCTGCTTCGACGCAGGTGGACACTTGAATTCCGATGCTGGTGGGAGGTCGCAGAACACATCCTGCAACTTCTCGGAAAACTCGAGGTCCACCTCGACCAAGAAGCCTCGTTCCGAGTCGTCGAAACCTTCTACGTCGAATTTGGAAGGATCAGAACACTCAAATCCTCCAAATGGAAGTTTTTGCACCATGGAGTGCCCGTAAAGATTATTAGCATCCGTGTACATGATGTAGCTGGATGGTTGAGAAGGGTCGTACCCGGTCGACATGTGTTGGTTGTTGGCGCGAGGACACCTGGACCATGCCACCCCGAACAAGCTTTTCCACAAAAAGCATCAGGTCCACATTGTAAATAAGCTCGAGCTTGACTTTTGTTAGAAGGAGCATGGCCGACCATGCCAGCCCGGTGAGACCGTAGAAGTATGCAGGGTCCAGCTTGTAGATTTGCATTGCATTTGCGCGAAACGCTTGAAAGACGTCTGCGAGGAGTGTTACATCCAGTTTTAAGTAGGCATCGTGGTATTCTCCAAAATTTCGACAACCCAGCTTGAGCCACATGGACTGAGCATGCTGATATTCTTCATCGCTGATGCCCGAACCTCGCAGCCGGCTGTGAAACTTAGCCTGGGGAGGCAACAACTCCTCTTCGAACTTGGAAGGGTCGCTGACATACTCGTAGGTGTAGACCCCCTTACACCTGAAGAGACTAGCATCCAAGTTCGGGAAATTGGCTGAGGTAATAATTAGTTGATTGTTGTTGAGCATCCCAGCAAGAGCATCGAGGCCTGCCTGGAGAAACCTCAGAGAATCGAGAAACCGAAGTTCTATGCCTTGCACCCATTTACAGATGGCAATGTAGTGCTCCTCATTTTGTGCTATAATATTAATGCGCGCATCGTCGTATCCGAGATGCCTGATAAGGTGGTGAAAATCGTACCCGGAGCCGTTATGGAAGAATACGGGGACGAAGCGCGGGTCCTTAGCCTTCAGGTTGCACCCGTTACACCAAGAATCAATATAGCTTCCGGTGAAGTGATCGTGGTGTCGAACATTCTTTTTTTTCCTACTATCAATAAATTTTTCGTTACAAAGTGGACAGTGTGTAGCCTCTTCGTGTTTACGCTTTTCTTCGGGAGTTAAGTCTGGCATAGCTATAGGATCAAACAATACTTCTCGTATCTCGTTCACTTCTACAATCATCCTCTCCAGAAAATGTTTGGCTGCATCGGGACCGCGATATACATATGGCTCAGGGGCAATTATTTGATTTCGTCGCACCACAACATAGGCAAAACTGGAGACCTTGTGAATTTGACAAGGCGTGGTAGAAGAAACTTCTGGGTTGGGTTTACAGGTGGAGAGCGGTTCAAGGAAGGCCTCTAAATCTGCAATGATAATAGCAGGGTGCTCTCCCATAGCACTATGCGCCCGAAATTGCTCCACAGTACCAGGCTCGGGTAAGACTGCAACCCCAGGCCTGTTGTCGTTACAATAGCGCATGTGGTGTGCAAGCTTCTGGGCAGCAATGTCAAGACCTTGAATGTGTTGGTAATCTTGTGATTTTTGATTATCGAACGTGGACAAGCACCTGCGACAGACTTCTATGCAACCATCATGTTTGCTTTTTTGATCTGAGACTAACCGGGAGAGAGAGCGAATAAGCGTGTAATGATGGCAAGTCTCGTTCTTGATAAGTAACAAATTGATTTCTTGTACAGCTTCACCTTCCATGTTGCTCACTCGAATAGGGTATACAATATTCGTGTTCTTAGTAAGGCCGTAAACATTGATAGCTAGTTGCAGGTTTAGTAAGTTGTGTACACGGGTCTCTAATTTGTTTATGTCCGACAACTGAACTGGGTAGGTAATCCCAGCCATCGCATTTTCTAATTTTGATTCGTAGGGTATGTAGTGGGTAACACGACGCGGATTATCTTTCCGGTGGATAAGATGCAGCGCTGCCAGCACCGACCAAAGAAAACATTTTGAATCGCTATTCTGGATATTTAGAACAGCCTTCTTGACTGCAATTATTGCCGGCAGTGGAACATAACTAGACAGTGGAACAAACTTGTTAAGACTTAATTTAAGTTTATGCGGAGTACCACACAACGAACCACCCGAGCCTTCAGCCTGATGTTCTTCCTGTTTGGCAACCAGCTCCTCCAAGAATTTGTCGTAGATACTCTCGAGGATACATCTGCCAAGTGCAATATTTTTGCCTTGGTATTATGGTGAAAGCTGTATTTCTCATCAGATGGTTTTTTGTATTGGCATCCCAGCGATGCATAAAATTTAGTAGAGTTTAAAGCCAGTACATCACTTAAGATAGAAATTATCTTGGGTCGCACACTCTCTAGGAAGCTACGTACATCGCATAAGCTATCTGAGGTAAAATCAAAATCCTCTAATATATGATCAAAAGCAAACCGGCTTGCTTTTGTTGCCGTCTTGACGCGTTTGGCAGATGGTAATATGTTAAAAAAATCTGCTTCAGCCTTCCTTTTAACCGAGGTCGATGGTTGCAGCACAGGGTCTCCAGTACCCTTGCAATTAGGCATATGCTTTTTGACATATGCAATTGTAAAGTGTTTGTTACACTTAGGACACAATTCGGTTGCTGTTAAATGCTTGCCAGACACACAGGTACGACTATGTCGTGCATAATGAGCACTGGAAATATTTTTTTACATGTAATACAAATCTTCGTAGGACGCATATTTTTGGGGGGTGTTTATTTATATATGTAGATATGCTGATGTATGATTTTTTAGATGTTGAATCCACACGTACTGTTGTACAATTAGGTACAAAATGTTGTACAATTAGGTATAAAGTGCAGTACAATTAGGTACAGAGTATTGTACAATTAGGTAGTGAGTGTTGTACAAATAGATACCCCAAAAAAAGCACTACAAGAAAATAACTACTCTTCAATCAGTCTCACAAAAACTCAACTACACTGCACTGTGTATACAATTTTTAAAAATCAAACAATAAATAATTGCTACTCACCATGTAAGGCAAATCTAAGAGGAACACTGCGACAGGACGTCCGTACTCTTCAAGCTGCTCTCGCAGACTGTGACTGACTGCTCTGGCCCCCCCTTATATAATCTCGGTTTATTTATGACGTATTTTTCCCCCAATCAGAAGAGACCACGTTAAGTATGACGTATTTTTCCACCAATCAGAAGAGACCACGTTAGATATGAGTCATCATATTACGTCATAATTTGTTGCGCAATCAGACGATATGAGCCATCACATTACGTAATAACTTGCCGCAGTGTTGCGCAATCAGAAGATATGAGTCATCACATTACGTATTTTTTAACTAATCAGAAAACACAATATCAAAAGCATTCGCCTCTAGCGCAGGCTAATCACTGCTTATATATTTACAACTTGCAACCCCTCAGATTAATGTGTAATAACCGATATATACAAGTACATAGATTCTGTTATTATTTTGAGGGGTCCTATATTGGACACACGATAGGGTCCGACATAGGGTAATCAGCTATATATAAAAAACATCGCCCGTGGCGCTGTTAGGTTGCAGGTGTGGATATTATCAGAACAGGTGGGGGTCCTACATAGGGTTGGGGTCCGACTTTGCTCACTTTTCTCTATAATATTTATTTTCATGAACACAATGTCAAGAGCATCTACCTCTATCGCAGGTCGCTTGTTGCTGATATATTACAACTTACAGGCTAATAAGAGCTTATGCGAAAGCACCCCTGATTGTCGAGCTGTAGAAGCCACAATTTTTCCAACCTATTTTTTTTATTTGTAAAAATCCGAAATAAAAAATCTTAACTATTTAAGGAAAATTTTTGCAAAATATCCCTGCCATTTGTTTCAACTTACTAGGACCCCAATATCATAGGCTTGATCCTAGAAGTCACATGCACAGCCATGTCCTTCGTAATCGCATATGCTATAGTCATATATATATCATAGGAGAATCACATTTCGCCCTATGATCCTACCCAAACTGACATTGCACAAGCTAGAAGAAACAGGGGCGGGATATTTTATGTTAATTACGGCAGCCTGTGTGCAGTTATAAGTTAATTATCAAAAGAGCGCTCCAATATAAGACAATACCACTTACAATATTCCCTAACACACAATCAACATACCAGGTAAGATCCTATTTGTCCTTTTATACCCACCAAAACACCTAGTTTTTTTGTTTCCTCATAGATGGCGCTGACAGCGCCACCCAGCTCGAGGTAGTTTCTTTGTTTGCTAACAGATGGCGCCCACTGTCCTCCTCCGAAAATTTTCAATAAAAAAACTCAAATATCTCGAAAATGGTAAGAGATAGAGCAAAAATGGCAATACCCCAACCAAATTTACCCCCTCTAGGTTTCCTCAATAAAAAAAAACTTAATATCTCGAAAACGGTAAGAGATAGAGCAAAACAGACCTCGATTTTGACTTCAAAGAAGCATTTTATGATAGTAGAGAATACCCATACCAAGTTTGAGCGCGCTACGATTAATATGCCCCCCCCCCCCGAAATTTCGTCAGTGGGCCATATCTCGAGAACGGTTAGAGATAAATAAAAATAGTAAAAGGTATTGCTAGATGCCCCACCCTTGTCGATATACCAAAGTTTTGGTGGTCCTAAGTCAAAGGGGGTGGGACAACTCCCAAATTTTTTTTTCCAGAAACCCCCATCGTAAAAGGCTATGGCAAGAGCCCAGTAGGTTGGCAACATTGCTTTATGCACTGGAACTACATAAGGCAAGCCTAAAGCAAGGTTGCCAGCTCCTTGCTTTAGGTTAAGTTAGACTAAGAAAAGTACACGAGCGCACCACTTTCGCGTTTGCCTTATGATGTTTTCCATTAAGGTTGCAAAAAAGCACCACTTTCTGACCCAGAACTGTCTTTTTACCCCTACTTGTAGCAATTGTTTTTACAGCCGTCTGCATGCTCTAGAAGAATTATGATTCAAAATTTGTATATCTTTCTGACTTTCTGTGATTTTTCTTCATTTAACTTCCACCTGCAAATGCGGAATCTGCTACTGCTTAGGTGGCTAGGTTGGCTAGACATACACATATAATTAATCCCTAGTCATACAGCGAATAATACTTATAATATAATCATGAGTTATGGAGAAGCAAATAACTTATCAAGCATTTTCTGTTTCTATTTGTTGTGCAGAGGTTAACAAGGTGCATTACGATGCCAGGAGTCCTGGGTTCGAATCTCGGACTGGGAGTGTGTGTTCCTTATGATGGTCCTCTCATTAATTTCACATCACTCATTTTCATCTTCATCTTCAGCGAAAAGCGAACTAAAATAAACCAAATCAATCATTTATATATTTCTATATTACGCCGCTTTTCTACCTCTTGGGTTAAATGCGACGATGAGGATGAATGACGAACCGAAAGAATTGCGATGGGACAGACATGATACAATCATACCTGTTCAATGCCCGAACCTTGGACCTCTGGTTTCGTAGCGTGTTATACTCAGTGGAATTCTTAGGAAGAAAAACTGTAAAAGTAGGGTGAAAAGAAGCAAAGTTGTACAATGCATAAAAAGCTATGGAGTGAAATCAACACAGCCCTCAACCTGACCATCTCCGATTTTCATGAAATTTGGGGAGTTGAAACTATGCAAGGAACATAGTTACTATGAAAATTTTTAGTCCCGTGCGTCTTGTAATTGTTAAATTATTCAAGGTCAAAGTTAGCAGAAATTGCCTTTTTGAGCCCGCTTAGCTGTACTAAATGTGCTGTAACTCCGCCCCTATTTCGCCTTGTTCATTCCAAAGGAAGTGTCAGGGAATTGAACAAGCTTTCAAGTGATATACAACAAGCCTACCTTTGGATAAAAATATAATTTTGTCACGTGACCTTGACTTTTGACCTTGGATATCTCAAAACATGTCATCACCAAAAATCGTGAAAAAAATATATTTGGTCCCTCATGCCATACTATAAAACATATCAAAAAATCATTCTGGGACTGCAATGGGATCAGAAGATACAAAATAATATGTGTAACTATGTAACTGATAAAAGCCTCATTACATGAACTATGACGAGTCAAAAGTCCTTTAACACCCCCTACAAAATGTAAAGGAGTTATCATGGTCCTGAAAAAAATATGTTAAGCACAGGAAGATCTCTAACTGTGTGTGTCATGCGCAGGTCCGGCATATTTTTGGCTGCCATATTGAATTCAACGCAAAAATTTCAAAGGAAAGGGAGTGATGTGATATATCAAATGAGGCTAGAATTTCATGAGAAATGAATCAGCGAAGGTTTTCCCAATTTGTTTTTAGGAAGCAAAACGTTATACGCATATCTTTCACTTACGATATATGCACATTATAGTGTTGTCAATATTCCTGTGAGCACACTCGTTGACGTCTTTCACACTCACATAGAACATTTGGCAATGTAGCAGGTCCAACATCATCGCAAGCAGCAACTATGCCTTCTCTCAGATGGTCAATATCAGGTACTTTTAGTGCATGCACCATTCTCTTCAAATGTTTCTGAAGGTAAAAGTCCTCCTAAGATGTTAGATCTGGGGAATGTGCAGGCCTTTTAATAGATCCCCGTCTGCCAATCAATCTACCTAGAAATTTACCATGAAGAAATTGCCAAAATGTTCACAAAATGTTTCAAAACTCTGGAAAGTGCCATATCCCGTAAGCAAGGATTAAAAACCTGTTCACTTAACAAACCCAAGAAGCCCTCACCATTTAAGGTTCCGTTGTTGAATATGGACCAACCATTCCCGTTCTCCATACACTATGCCACATCATTAGCTTACCAGCAACAACCATTCGGCTGGGATCTGTCTACTGTAGATTATCAAATCACAGGTATTGCATATAATTTTTATTAACTTTACCGTGAACTTAAAAATTAGCCTCGTCACTAAAGAATTTTTCATTCCAAAGGAAGTGTCACGTAATTGCTTGATTTACTTTTCCCAATATTCTCCACTATTCAAGTATTTGGTGAATGTTGCTGATTAAAATCATATGCAATGGTGCGTATACTTCTTTCTCTCCCAAGATTTCAGCGTAGTCTCGACGAGTTCCTAACACGTTAGGAGCATTCTTAATACTTTGTTTTTAACACCTCGAAATGGAGAAAATGGTTACAAGCATGCAGTAATAACTTTTTGCTAGTTAAAGATACTTTGGAAAAACCTTCGCCTTTTCATTCCTCGTGAAGTTCTAGCCTCATTTGTATATCACTTCACACCCTTTCCTTTGAAATTTTTGCGTTGAATTCCATATGGCGGTCAACAATGTGCCGGACCTGCGCATGACACACACAGCAAGGGATCTCCCTGTACCTAACCTATTTTTTTCAGGACCAGGATAACTCCTTTACATTTTGTAGGGGGTGTTAAGGGACTTTTGACTCGTCATAGTTCATGTAATGAGGCTTTTATCAGTCACATAGTTACACATAATATTTTGTATCTTTCGATCCCATTGCAGTCCCAGAATGATTTTTTGATATGTTTTATAGTATGGCATGAGGGACCAAATATATTTTTTTCACGATTTTTGGTGATGACATGTTTTGAGATATCCAAGGTCAAAAGTCAAGGTCACGTGACAAAATTATATTGTTGTATATCATTTGAAAGCTTGTTCAATTCCCTGTACAATAAGCTTTATTTGAGCTTCCTAGGCGAAATAGGAGCGGAGTTACAGCACATTTAGTACAGCTAAGCGGGCTCAAAAAGGGCAATTTCTGCTAACTTTGACCTTGAATAATTTAACAATTACAAGACGCACGGGACTAAAAATTTTCATAGTTACTAAGTTCTATGCATAGTTTCAAGTCCCCAAATTTCATGAAAATCGGAGGTGGTCAGGTTGAAAATTGCACATATCTGTGTTGATTTGGCATGGAATGACTCTATGTTTAGTTCTTCTAAAACCTTCCAATTATCGAGTTCGTGTTTTAAGTCCACTATATGCACAGTAAGTATAATCGGGGATCCGAACCACCATGTGCCTCCACCGGGTTTCGAACCCGGGACCCCTTGATTACAAGGCGGCGACTCTACCACTGCGTCATCGAGGAGGCCGAGAAAAACTTACAATTAGTCTGTAAAATTAATATTGAGGGACAAGCCCTGCGAAGAGTTCTTTCATTCGGTTGCGCGTGGTCATCTCATCGAATCCCATAGTTTCGAGAGCAGAATTTGCTTCCATATCGCTTTCAAATACTTCCCAAATTGTACTCACCATTTTAGAACAGCACAGAAATTATGGAACAAGCAGGCACATACCCAGGG
Organism: Lepisma saccharinum; assembly: GCF_977018435.1. NCBI lineage: Eukaryota > Metazoa > Arthropoda > Insecta > Zygentoma > Lepismatidae > Lepisma > Lepisma saccharinum. Next base: position 27,288 of record NW_028143627.1, read on the forward strand.
AGGTGCTCGGGAGCTGCAGTCAATTTCCCGAAATCATACAAATATCTGATTTTAATAATGTGTAGTAGTAATTAAATTTCTTCATTAATAGGATTAAACATCTTGTACATGGTAAGTAAGAAATTCATCTTCAGCGCATTTACTCCTCCCCCTAACCTTTTCGTCTTTAGATGGCGGCTGCCGATAAGGGATAAGCCCCTTCCGAAATCAAAATCTGGCTACCGGCCTGACCACCAGGGATCGAACCTTGAACCTTCCGATCGATTGATTAATTGAACTGGTGTTTTAAGTCCAGTTTATGCACAGTAAAGCTAATCGGGACTGGACATACGGTTTAAAGTGAGATACGAACAACTATGTGCCTCCATCGGGAATCGAACCCGGGCAGGTTGTTGAACCTGCCGAACCAAAGACGAGAGCGTAATCATTTGAGCGTGTGGGAACTTTGTTTTATTCAGTGCCCTCATATATTCAGTTTTCCACACACAAATAAGATTAATTTTAAGAAATTAGACGTGTGCATATAATTTCTTATCGTCATCATTTCCCAAGTGAACGATCAGATGCCATAGAAGACTCGGGCCCGCCCTATAGAATAGGGCTTAACGCGGTTGCCTTGAACTAAGTGATACCGCATTCGATTTCGGTATGAATTATATACATAAGATGCCTAGCTTGAACTCATTACGCACAGATTTCATATTTGCACTGTTGCCAATACTTGTAAAACCTGGTTCCAGGACTTTATATCACGGAAAAGGATTTTATCTACTTCTCAATTTTCTTCCAGCAAATTTACAAATCTAAAGACTAATAACATTGTTCTTGGTGTATCAGCCATTAAGCTAATGAGTTCATTCTGCATTTAGTTTCCCGAATAATGGCTGTGGATATTGCGAGAGAATATCCGTAGACTCTTGGGGGCAACAGAAAAAAATGATGTTCCTTTCCAATTTATTGATTGATTGAGTTGGTGTTTTAAGTCCACTTTATACAAGTAATGCTAATCGGGACTGGTTCTACAGTGTATGGTGGGATCCGAACCATTATGAGCATCCTCCGGGTATCGAACCCGGAACCCCTTGATTACAAGGCGACGATGCTACCATGCGCCACCGAGGAGGCCCTTGCTCCTTTTCTTTACAAGACTATGTGTATATATATACACTGGCTGACAAAAAAAGTGAAGCACCCAGAAGGAGTGGTCGAAGATTACCCCATTTCGGTATACCTGCATACCATTGATGTATGAGTAAATGATTAGATGTACAAGGATCTGTAATGTGTAGAACGCCCACCAGAGGGCATTTGTGACGTCACCTCCTGTTGCTGATAAGGTGGGACCAGTCACCTGCTGTGAGTCAGACAGTGCAGCACGAAGTTCAGAGAGGAAAACGAAGCACCGGCGATGCCTCGCAGACGCGTTAGACAGCCGATCCGGCAATTGACAGCATTTGACAGAGGCCGCATTGTGGGACTGCATGAGGCGGGTTGGTCGTATCGGGCAATTGCCAGGCATGTGGGCCATTCAGATGTCACAGTGGCCCGATGTTGGAATCAATGGGTACATGAGGGCACCCATACACGTCGTGCAGGTTCAGGTCGACCAAGAAACACCACCCTGAGGGAGGACCGTCATATGGCGCTCCAAGCAGTGCGGGATCCCACAACTTCGGCACCCGTCATCCGAGAACATGTACTGGACACTATACAACATCCTGTGAGTTCCCGCACAGTGTCTCGACGACTCGCATCCGCCGGATTCGGGTCCTACCGCCCCATGCGCCGGTTGCCGTTGACACCACAACACCGACACCTGCGGTTGGTGTGGTGCCGTGCTCGGGAGGCATGGACAGAGGACGAATGGCGTCGCATCATGTTCAGTGATGAGTCCCGCTTCGCCATGACCTCCGATGACCATCGTGTGCGGGTGTGGCGGAGTCGAGGGCAGAGGGCACATCCTGCCTACATTGTGGAGAGACACACAGGTGTGACCCCTGGCATCATGGTGTGGGGAGCCATTGGATATGCGTTCAGGTCACCTCTAATAGTGCTTCGGCAGACTTTGACGGCACAGCGATACGTCACAGACATTCTGCGTCCACACGTCCTACCCCTTATGGCACAGCACCCTGGGACAGTGTTCCAACAAGATAATGCACGCCCACACACAGCCCATGTGTCTATGGACTGCCTAGAGCATGTTGAGGTCCTCCCGTGGCCAGCACGATCCCCGGACCTCTCCATCATTGAACATGTGTGGGATGACATTGGACGGGGACTCCGTCCTAGTGCCAACCTGCGGGATTTGGAGGGACAGCTGCAACACCTGTGCACGAACGTGCCTCAGGAGAGGATCCAAAGGCTGTTTGACACTATTCCGAACCGCATAAGGGCATGCATTGCGGCCAGAGGGGGTGCGACACCCTGCTGACCTGGCGCCACCATTCCACCTGTAACTGCCAACGGGCTTGACTCTTGCATCCTATATTGTAATCAGTCCAATAAAGGTACATGGACTTTCAGCATATGTAGTTTCATTCACGTCCAACCACTCCTTCTGGGTGCTTAACTTTTTTTGTCAGGCAGTGTATATGTAGAGAGAGAGAGAGAGAGAGAGAGAGAGAGACACACACATACATATACAGGGTGTCATTTTAATGGCGCCCACGGACCACGGAAACGTAAAGAGGACATCAAAACAAACCACTTTTCTTAGTAACGTTTTTCTCGTTGGAGCATCGTTTCGGCGCTACAGTCGTTCAAAAAAGCCCGTTTTGCCGCCTGAATGCTGGCAACCACACACAACATTTGATTGCATTTGTGACGTCATATCCCGTCTTGAAGCGATGCTTTCCAGGGTTGCCAGTAATATACACATTCTGTGAAAAATGGCATAGCTTAAATCAGCCACATTATGTACCGTAGAACAAAATGAGAAAACACGTTCTGTAACCTAACAGGAAGTAAACAAACGATACGAAAAATGGTAGAAAGAAAATAGAATTCAAGTGGAAGTGGTCATATCAAATTTTGTCTCAGCTTACATGTCAAATATTTGCAAATCTAGTTACCAAGTTGGCATCTACAATTTAGTCTATTCACTTCGTCCTTCTGATACTAGTTGTCTGTGACACACTGAACAGATGACAAAATAGAAATGAAAGAACTCAGAATTCCAAAGGTAAGCAACACATAATATAATGTATATTCAGGTCATTATGAGGCAAGCGGAAAGAATGGTTGAAAATACAGGGATATAAGTAGCAGTAATACAAGCTCTCCGACGACCGTGTTTATCTATGCACCGGATACACATGTAATAGTTTGCAGCTGTGAACAGGGCAGTATATTCGCTACTGATTCATCATTAGATTGTTACTGTGATTGTACGTGTTTTAGCAGTAATGTAACAACGTGAACCTCGGATACTTCCGTTATCAGCACAAAAGTACCACAAGGCATCTGGACACAATCCTGTAGATATCAATCTTGCAACGAGATTTGCAAATATTTGACATGTAGATGGGCGTAAACAGCCACACGTAAGTTGTAAGTCCAATAAAATTTATTGTTGTTGATATTTGACATGTACGCTGAGACAAAATCCGATATTGACACTTCATTTTGAATAAGTTCTTTACAATTTCTCATATCCTTGGTTCACTTCCCCCTTCCACTAAGATGACTGCTGATCTTCTGGCTGGTAGGCTATGATGTTCGGTCTACTGAAGGCGTTTCTCGCTTCGTTTTAGAGCTAATAATGTGGTTGGTAGTTTGTCAATTTTAAGATAATTTGTGTGTTCCTTGCAACCCTACCGTGCGCTGTTTCGCCGCGGGAAATGACGTCACAGATACGATCAAATGTTGTGTTGGGTTGCCAGCATCCAGGCGGCAAAACAATATTTTTTGGACGGCTATAGCGTCGAATCGACGCACCAACGAGAAAAATGTTACTGAGAAAAGTTGTTTGTTTTGATGTCCTCTATACGAATCTGTGGTCCGTGGGCGCCATTAAAATGACACCCTGTATAATGTATGTATACAGTATAGACCTATATGGTGTATAAATAGTTTGTTAATTTATAATACTTTGATAGAAAAAATCGTACGTTTGGGCCCCCCCAAACTGATCAACCTAGCTACGTCCCTGCCTATTACTCACCAACATCTCCACTTGTAACATTAGTTTTAATGTTTTATCTAAAATTGATAAGTTTCATCAGCCGTTGTCATTTTATTTCGAATTGGATAGGTCTAAAAAAGACAATACAGATACAAGGGAAAATAGTATTTAGAGATGTCTTAAATTCTTAATTTCGCTAGAGTTGATTACGAGTATGTGAATGTTTATAATGAAGTGTTACATTTACCATGTATGGTTGAAATATCTAATGATGTACAGCAATCTGTTATGGAACTGACTAGTAATGTGTATACAATATTAGAGAACAATATTCTTTCAAAAGTTAAAAGAACAAACAGTCAACTTCCTTGGATGACAAGGAAATTAAAGGGAATGATCAATACAAAGAGAAGATATCACGATAAATTTAAACTTACAAATAAGTGTGAATATAACTGTACTTATTCACAATTAAGGAAAGATGTTAAAAAGGAATATTCAAATGTAAAGGAGCAATACTATTCCTCCTTAGAAAACAATGTTAATGGTGACAAGAATGATTTTTGGTTTCACTTTAATAGAAAGAAGAGAGAAAATATTATCACTGATATAATTTATTATAATTGAGGACTAAAAGTCTTAAACGTTGTAAGTGCTAAAAGCGAAAGTGTTGGGAAATCGCATCGTTCCTCACATCAGCCCGTAAGGACGTGCACACCCGTGACCTCTTTACACGCCCTTTGAACTACTTAGAGGGCTACCAGCCACATTTCACGTTTTCCACAATATAAAGCATGGCACATTTCACAGTTTAACGTGGAAAACGGTGTTTGAGTTATTGTGGCACTTACAGCGTTTACCAATTTTAGTCTTCAATTATGTACTGTTCAATGAATATGATATTGTTAATGCTTTCAGTGAGAGTTTTAAAAAATATATCTAAAAAAGAAGTCATGTAAATGTTAAAAATATTAATCTTCATTCATACACCAACTTGATTGATGTACCTGTTATCTTGGAAAAGGATGTAAGTGATACCATTAACAAACTAAAAGGCAGGTCTTCAATAGGTCCTGATGGCATACCTGATTTTATTTTGAAAGCATACAAAGATGTTTTTTTTTTTTTTTACCATTGTTAACTAAGATTTACAATATGTCACTTACTTCTGGAATATTTCCAGATATCTGGAAAAATGTGTTTATCGTACCTGTAACTAAGAACAAAGATGGAAAAGTCAGTGAAATTAATAATTATAGACCAATTACTATATTAAACGCCATGGCAAAGGTTTTTGAACACATAATTGCTGACTATTTGTCTTTCTCTTTTAAACAATAGTATATTGCTGGAAATCAGCATGTTTTTTTTAGAAAAAGGTCTACTATTATAAATTTATTGATTTTAATAGACACACCTATCGAAAAATATGAGATAACATTAAATAATGAACACATATTGAGCTTTCCCCTGAAAAAAAAGGGCCGTTGACATTGGACCGTTAGTTTCAGTTGTCTTTTCAAATGTCAACATCCACCATTTTGGATTGGCCGCCATTTTTATTAGCTACCACTTTGAAATGGCAATTATGTTTTTTTTTGTATCCTTAGTACTCCCAAATTATACCAATTCTTGGCTGGCCCATAGACTATTTATTTCTCCTGTGAATTGTGTAGCAGGCACCTAGATGTATCACGGAGAGTCCCCAAGGCCTTGAACTTTTATTGTTTGTCATGTGTTGCCACATGATCTTCTGAACAACTGATGATTGATTTGATTTGCTTTACTTTGGTTATGTGCCACTTTGGCTAATCCCGATGAGTGGATGGGTGTTGATGAAATTGATGAATGGACACTCACAAAGGACACACATGCCCAGGTCGGGATTCGGACTCGGGAAACCTGCCATCGCAGCGTGATGCGCTAACCACTCCGCCACGGAGGCCGGAGTCTGAACAATTAATGAAGCACAGATACTTACTATTGCCTTTATCAGATGCAAAGTCCTAAGACTGTCTCTCGGAGCTCCCCCCCTAACCGTCGTGATGTTTTCTTGCACACAAATTCCACGAACACTCATACAGAACCCCTACTGGGTGTTGGAATAGATGTAATAATACATGGACATCATTTGAGCCTATTGTTCTTGGTTTACAGCTGCTCATACTATTGCAAGCTTCCATAGTTCTCCTGTTCTTGAGAACATGGAAAAGTATGTAAACAGTATCAAAGTTTATCTTAAGATCAATTTATGCAAAGATAGGCTAATCGAGACTGGACGTGAGGTTCGAACCATTATGTACACTTCGCAACATCCTATTTGACCGCCTTGAAAAATTTAAAAGTCCGGAATTCGTAAATTTAGCAGCATAGCGCTTCAGAGCCAACTAAGAGTAGCCAACTTTGCAACATTTCTTCTTCCTGAATGAAAACGCTCGTGATATTTTTCATTATTTCACATTCCATAAAGTAAAGATACCCTAAAGCAGTAATAAAATATATGAGTAGACAAAAAAATGTTATGTAGAAATACGAATGTTGAAAATATTTCAAGATTCTTAGTTCTGAATTTGAAAATAGGAAAATGTATGTGCATTGTGAAACACTGAACAGGTTCTCCTCCACCTGGAAAGAATTGCGGTCACATTTGAATGCAAGAAGGCAAATTTATGATGATTTTATGCGAAATGTTTAGTAAAGATACCTTGTACAACACCAAACGATTCTGCACAGTGTGTCTTTTCCTTGGTTCTTGGCGAAAAATGGTTCGAAACTCCGGCACAATGTTGCTTCAACTGAGATTAACGTGTTTTACTGAGATTTCTGTTAGCAATCTCCTGGAGTAGTTGTTTAGTTGACAGCACTTTCGTTTTTTTACTGTTTTCGTCAAGATCGAAACATCGTAGGTTCAAATACCACCCTTTCCTTATTATTTTTTCTTTTTATATACCGAGTATGAAGTGTTCTAATAACGTAATATAATATTATATGATATTACTGTAAATATTTATGCGATGCATACTCAGTGGCGGCGATTGGGTTTCAAAACTGATGGGGCAAGTGGGAGGAGGGGGAGGGCAAGGACAGTTTCTTTCCCTTGGTAGATAATGTTTAGCATAGTGCAGGGTCATCTGCCCCTCCACACTCCATAATCGTCGCCTCTGTGCATGCCTCAAGTAATGCTTCTACTAATGTTTTTAATCTTTCGTGATTGGCAGGATTTTAGGAAATACTTTTCCTTTCATTCAGCTGTTATAAGTTAACACATATTGAGAACTTACATGTCAACTTTCTGCATCCGGAAATGCTGGACATAAATCACATAAATATCAACGGAAATATCCAAGAAACGTAGATAAGCATTCTCGTCCAAAGCCGTTTACTTCCCGAAAAAGATTTCGCAAAGAAGTAGGTTTGAACCCATGACCTTCCATTCCATAAGCAAACGATCCCCCTACACCACACGGTTCACGTTATTTTATCCACTCGGTTCGGATTCCACTTTAAACTGTAGGTCCAGTCCCGATTAGCCTTACTATGTATAAAGTTGACTTAAAACACCAAATCAACCAATTCATCTCCTTTCAGAGTGGGCCTTCTATGATACTGTAGTCGGCCAGCATCCGAAAATACAGTTCTGCTTCGCGTATACCAGAGTGTAATTGCATTTAATATTGTGACTAATATTACTTTAAAACAGATTAAAGCGATAATAGTGTCCAGAAAAAGAACCTCAAAGTAGATATTCACACAGTGTATTTTAATCCATTGCCAAACATTTCAGTTAAGAATAATATTATGCTTTTCCATTGACCGTATTTTCGATTCATGTCAAGAAATCTAAATATGTAAGTTTTACTAGTAAATGCATTTAAAATGCACGAAACAACAGGGGAGGAGAAAAATAAACCTCAAAAATAAGTAAAAGTGCAACAAAAACTGTTAAAAATACAAATAAACCAAAAGCCAAAAAAGGCCGAAAAATGCAAAAAAAATGTAAAATAGAAAGTGTTTTCTGGCTCGAACAGAAGGGAAACGGACATGATATTAGGTTTAGCATTGTTTTTAAGGGTCAGAAAAAAGTTGATTTTTCATCAACTTTCGGACCCTAATTAGTAATTATGACCATTGAAAAAGTAGGAGGTAGCTTATTTAAAATTTTCTTCCTGAGGGATCGTATCGTCCCATATCTCCACTTCATAATAAAGAAAATCATCAAGTTCATATTTCGAAAATGACTTGCAGTTTTCCACCACGAAAATATGTTTTTCATAGTTTGAAGTTCGTTAGTATTATCTTTCAAGGTTTTCATTGTTTTAATTTCACACATATTTTATATTTCATACGTTCCTCTCTCTTTTCATACAGTCTTTGGGAAAAAGCTGAAGTTTCTTGTCAAACGAGGTATGGTTCAAATGACTCCTTTTCGCTCTCCTGTTCCTACTTTAAACAAACAACAAAATACTTCGTAACTAAACGATTGCTTGTTCAAAATACGGAATTTTTACACAATTTACAAAATATGACAAAACGCCAATAGACATGTTCATCATTCTTCCCTTTCAGCGTTTCTCGATTTAATCTGAATTCGTTTCCTCATGAAAATTGCCATGAGGAAATTATAGATATGACATTATGTGTGAATTGGTTTCTTTAAACTGGTAGCAAATTTTAACATGAGCTACCTGGAGAAGAGGTAGCGTGCTTGATTCTTACGAGGGAGGTCGTAGGTTCGATTCTCCACCTAGGCAGGATTTCTTTCAGGAGTATTTCGTTGGGTGTAAAGTTTATCCGCCGTGCTAAGAAGTTAACATTGGTCTCTGTATTTCACGAGAGGAAAGGAAATAGTAAGAGAAAGTTATTTCGATGATAGAAGGAAGTCACATGCCACGTGGAATGCGCAGAATCAAGTTACATAGAGCTAAGTCTGTAATGGTGGTTTCGAATATTGCAAAGTTAGTGCGGAAAGTTTGTTATATCTGATACTCGTACTTTCTGTTCAAAGAAGAGAAACATTTTAGATACAAAGCAGTGAGGAATTAACGATCATTTTGAGGTTTTGAATTTTTTGTTTGTCACTCACTATATAAATACTTATTAGTAGTTTCTTATCATAACTTTATATATATTTTTAGTATATCGAAATCAAATAATCAATATTTTAGGTGTCAGTGAAGAACAAACAATACATAACTTAAATAACATTACATTTTGCATCCTGAATACATATATGTGATATGTGAATTAATCATGATGTGTGTGTTAACACAACATATGAACAATAACTAAAAAGAAAAGTTTTAACTTTAAATCCTGGAAAACTCCAACTTCTAAGGAGAAATATGCGCAGAAGGGACGTCCCTCAAGTGTGCATCGGATGCATTTTTTAAATATTCTAATATCAACCGTATCTGTTCAGCAAACAAAAAAAAAAAAAAAAAAAAATGGAGAGGGTGGGATTTGAACCCGCGACCTTTCACGCTTGATGAAAAGTAAGGATAGCAGCGCCTAACCAACTGCTCTACGTTAACTTAATGACGTTACATCCTTAAAAACATGTTGACGTTTATGAAGACTCCCACCTTCCTGTGTTTCAAGCACATTTTCTCGACAAGTCGTGTAAAATGTATGTTTTTGAGAACTGTTCGATATTATGCAAGGTATTGTAAATAAAATGTCACGTAAACTCCTCACAAATTTGCTTCTTTCTGCACAAACGTGATGGCAATTTCCTCCAGGTGGAGAAAAACTCTATTCAGTGTTTCAAACCCCCCAAATTTCAAGTCGAGCAAGCAGAATCGTAAATATCCTTCAAGGTTCTTTTTCCAATGGACATTTCCACTTTGACATGAAAAACATTTTAAATCCATTCTTTTTACAGATAATGACACAAACATGAGATGTGCAAAATATCTCGGCGATATTTGTTTCGGTTCTCGAGAAACACGCCTTCAAACACGGCTGAAATTCACCTACTACGTCACGGATTGGAAACGTCCTCTCCACAGACAGGAGGTCCTCTGACGTCATCACTTAGAAATGCGTGCAGGCGGGGCTTCTGCTCGTCCCGTCAACTTAGCATGAGCCGCGGAAGCGACAGAAAATTCACTTGTCACTGTGTAAAACAAGTATCTTACAACTTCCAGTGCAAAAATCTGTGCTCCATTTCTTGGAGATGAATTATGCTCTAGCAGTATAGTAGTTTTTACTATAATTCAGCCACTCGGTAGAGGGTTTTCCCATTAGGGTGACAAAGCAAACCTTGTAACAGTCAATGGCTGAACACGTGAACAGTCTTGTTCATTGCGAATACATAGGTTACTTCTGACTGGCATGAACTTAATGTTATAGGAATGCCTTTTCTGGAATTACAATTATTTTCGTCATAATATTTTCTTCACAAATTTTAAGATAATACTTTGAGAACACACTGGTTTACACGCCAATTTCTGCAATATAAGGTAATACGGTATAAAAAGGTACGGTGAGTTTTTAAATTTCCTTCAGTAAATGACAGTTTTCTTCAGTTAATATATACAGTATATTGCAAATTTTTGTATTTAGCCTACTTTTACGTCGCTTTTCCGTTCACTTTGTTTAACCGTAACGATGCGAACGCATGGTTAATTTATTATGTATCATCTCTAACATCACATTTCTTCCCACTTTTGGCTAATCGCTACAATGAAGAAGAATGACTACAAGCAAGTATTCGAAGTCGGGGTGCAGGAGTACACCCCCTACCTCCCCACACACACACACACTACCACCAACTGCACAATCTAAGTATCGCCCAACCTGCCATGATAAGAGACGAACTTTTTCTTCTGTCCAATCTCATTTCGAAATCATTCACTTGTCCCACCTCCTTTTATGAGACGAGACGGAACATGCCTCGTCTCGTGAGCAACACTAACATTAACAATAGAAGCATCCCCCTTGCTGTCCCCAAAGTCTCGAGCAAACATCCTCCCATGTAACAATTTCCAGTTCAATGAAATGTCACTCACAAGGAAACAGTCATGCCCAGGTCGAGAGTCAAACCTGGAACATGCGATTTCCTCAGATAAATCATGAATTTTGTGTATAATAATTACAACGCCAGTTCATTCCTGGTAATTCTGAATCTGCAGTTTGGTTTGCATATATAAGTAGGGTAATATTTAGTTTTCGAGTTGTACCGTCGAAACGAGGAGTCAAAAAAAATATTAAGAAAGTTTTTTTTTTGTATTTATAGTGATATCCCTTTGCATACGTTGTTAATTCTATATTTTTCTAGACTTGAGACGAGAACGAGAATTGCCCTCCCAATCCGAGACGGATGTTTATAAATTGAGACGAGACTGTCAATGAGACATTTACAAATAAACACGAGACAGACATTTACAACTCTCAATGAGAACGAGACCAAGGCTGCCATGTCTCGTCTCGATAGGATCCTTAGTGGTGAAGTTGTGAACCAACCAATTAATGCGTTCGGGGTAACGAGATGAGGCGGCTTTTTTCGCAGTACAAAATTCAAAATAATTATATCGTACCATTTCAGTATGGGATATTGTTATACACATGGGCGTATATATAGTTCACGGGGGGGGGGGGGTGGATCAACTTTTGATATTATTAGGGTTGCTTTATTTCGTAAGTGAAAATTCAGGACACTGCTGGCCGGAAGCTTGTTGGGGAGCATGGGGGGAGGGGATGTTGGACCGACAAAGTTTTGATACTTTTCTGTTCATCTTGTGTCACTACGTTTTTAAGAACCAAATTTCTTTAATATGATTTGAAGGGGAAAAAATAACTGATTTGACAGTCTCAATGCAGTTTCTTATCGCAGAAATTCCGAAACTATCAGGAAATTGCAGACATTGGTCTGCAGTCCCATCTGGTGTGTGGAATTACGAAATTTCCCTCCCACCCGTATCCCGTCCTATACGTCTCTAATTTAAGAGAATGAAATAAGTCCGAAGGAATTTTTTATGAACAAGCGGATAGAACAAGGAAACTGGTAATTTTAGTGAACCAAAAAAAGAGGGGGTTGGACCCGTTGAATCCCCCTTAAATACGCCCATGGTTATACACATTATTTCCGTGTAATAATTATACATAAACTAAGTATAGATATGTACTGTGCAACTAATGTAATCTTCTCAGTGTATTTTCTCTTATCTGCACAAAAATATTTGATCATAATTTGCGCAACAGAAATGGAACACAAACTGAAATTGCTTTATGGAAAAGAAAGTTAAATAGGCTTTATAAATAAAGTGAAGAATGTGAAAATTCATATTTTGCACTACATAGGTTACGGTAAATATCGATAAATATAAGTTTAAAAAATATATTTGTGAGTGTCTGGTCAGCAACCAATTTTATAAGCAATATTTTTCGCATGGCCTGAGAACACACACGCAACTGAACCCTTTCATTGACCTTGCACGTGAGCAGCACGGATATTTCATAGAAGAATGATCATTACAAAGCATAGCTTTCTTTTCTCCTATCGCTCCTTCTTCCATTATTTAAATCTGTGCAGATTTGTAAAACCGCTGCACGTGTTCGCTCACCGTGGGCTATCCATCCGGAACTGGACGCTCGAAGCAGACGACAAACGAGCTCTCCCTAAGGAGTGACGTAGTAACATGGCGGCGGCGTGTTTTCAGCGCAACGCTAGCCTCGCAACTTTGGAAGTCTCGTTTCTGCCTTAAACTGGATGCAGAGAAACGCGAGAACTTGCAGGGGTAATTTTTCCAGGGTGTAGTTTTTGAAATTGTTGTAAAAAAAATTGAGTGGAAATGTCCATTTATTATATCTGTTTGATTGTGTATTATAATAGCGGTTTATAGTTTCTAAGTTTATGGAAAGTGTTAAATTGAAAACTTATCACCGCAGAGTTTATCGTCTAGTGGAAGGACCTACTCAAAGTTGGCTACTCTCACCTGGAGCTGAAGTGCAATGTTGTTAAGTTTACGATTTCGGGACTTACAATTCTTTCGGGGCGGTCAAATAAGATGTTGCGAAGTGTACAATCCAAGTGCCTTATTTGTTTTTACTCTAGAACATTATTATTAGCTTGTATGTACGAAGTATTATGTATATATATTTTACCGGTACTAATTATATTTTCTGTACTCTTTAGGGATCCACGGTAATGCAAATGCCATAGCAAGCCAAGAAGCATTCTAGGAGTGCGTCATTTCTTGGCTGCAGTAGGGATACTGATATTCTCTTTTGGCATCGTCTTCTTCTTTACAACATGCATTGCATACTTCTGCAAGCACGCTTGGATGAACAACTGGGAAAAGAAAATGATTTTCGAGAAGCCAGTAAGTTTCAGCAAATTGGATTTTTTTAGTAATTTTTATGGTAGGTGAAAGGGGTTGGAATTAGTACCACAATACTTTTTCTTCTACTTCTTCTATCTAACCACATAAACTATCCTCACACTGTCTGTGCTCACACTAATAACGTCACGTCACATCAGCCAATCAGATTCCTTAAAACTGTTGTGACAGCAGTCACTACCGGTGAAAGGAGCAGTGATCAGTGGAGGCAGCGCCAAGTTAAAAGGGTTTAGTTTTGTACTACACTTAAAAGATATGAAGCATGCAAACAGCAGAGTCGAAAAGTGTGATGAAATTAAGTAAAGAGCAACGCTTTTATATTCACCTTACAGAAATTCACTGCTTGAAACTAGTTTCTATGAGTGAAATGAATCATAATAAAATAAAACTATGAAAAATCATTGACAGTGCATTTGAATAATTCTTTCATTAATAAAGGGGTGCTTACTTATTTGTTGAGTATCGAACAAAACTTACTTAACAAATAAATTAATAAGGGAACTTTGCACCTATTTTGAGAATCTCATGTCATGAAGGCACGATTCCTTCAAAATTTAAAGTGATAGTTGGTTTAGACTTCATGACGTGTACTGCAAGTGATAATATGATTATATTATGGTTTTGTAGTGCTCCTCTGTGGCCGTGTGGTCTAGTGCGCTATGCTTTGGACTCAGACTGCTGGACGGCATGGGTAGTCTCTGGGTGTTCGGCCTGTGTACTATACTAATAAGCAATAATGTTTATGAATGTTGTAAGAATGGTATTTGTAGCACGAAAAAGAACAATGGACATTTCCACTTTGACATGAAAAACGTTTTAAATCCATTCATTTGACAGATAATGACACAAACATGAGATGTGCAAAATATCCCGGCGATATTTCTTTCGGTTCTCGAGAAACACGCCTTCAAACACCGCTGAAATTCACCTACTACGTCACGGATTTGAAAACATCCTCTCCACAGACAGGAGGTCCTCTGACGTCATCACTTAGAAATGCGTGCAGGCGGGGCTTCTGCTCGTCCCGACAACTTAGCATGAGCCGCGGAAGCGACAGAAAATTCACTTGTCACTGTGTAAAACAAGTATCTTACAACTTTCAGTGCAAAAATCTGTGCTCCATTTCTTGGAGATGAATTATGCCCTAGCAGTATAGTAGTATTTACTATAATTCAGCCACTCGGTAGAGGGTTTTCCCATTATGGTGACAAAGCAAACCTTGTAACAGTCAATGGCTGAACACGTGAACAGCCTTGTTCATTGCGAATACATAGGTTAGTTCTGACTGGCTAGAACTTATTGTTATAGGAATGCCTTTTCTGGAATTACAGTTCTTTTCGTCATAATATTTTCTTCACAAATTTTAAGATAATACTTTTAGAACACTCTGGTTTACACGCCAATTTCTGCAATGTAAGAGGTGATACGGTATAAAAAGGTACGGGGAGTTTTTAAATTTCCTGCAGTAATGACAGTTTTCTTCAGTTAATATATATATATTGCAAATTTTTGTATTTAGCCTACTTTTACGTCGCTTTTCCGTTCACTTTGTTTAACAGCAACGATGAGAACGCATGGTTAATTTATTATGTATCATCTCTAACATCACATTTCTTCGCACTTTTGGCTAATCGCTACAATGAAGATGAATAACTACCAGCTGTATTCGAAGTCGGGGTGCAGGAGTTCGCCCCCCCTCCCCACCCACACACTACCACCAACTGCACAATCTAAGTATCACCCAACCTGCCATGATAAGAGACGAACTTTTTCTTCTGTCCCATCTCATTTGGAAAACATTCACTTGTCCCATCTCCTTTTATGAGACGAGACGGAACATGCCTCGTCTCGTGAGCAATACTAACATTAACAATAGAAGCATCCCCCTAGCTGTCCCCAAAGTCTCGAGCAAACATCCTCCCATGTAACAATTTCCAGTTCAATGAAATTTCACTCACAAGGAAACAGTCATGCCCAGGTCGAGAGTCAAACCTGGAACATGCGATTTCCTCAGATAAATCATGAATTTTGTGTATAATAATTACAACGCCAGTTCATTCCTGGTAATTCTGAATCTGCAGTTTGGTTTGCATATATAAGTAGGGTAATATTTAGTTTTCGAGTTGTACCGTCGAAACGAGGAGTCAAAAAAAATATTAAGAAAGTTTTTTTTTTTTTGTATTTATAGTGATATCCCTTTGCATACGTTGTTAATTCTATATTTTTCTAGACTTGAGACGAGAACGAGAATTGCCCTCCCAAACCGAGACGGATGTTTATAAATTGAGACGAGACTGTCAATGAGACATTTACAAATAAACACGAGACAGACATTTACAACTCTCAATGAGAACGAGACCAAGGCTGCCATGTCTCGTCTCGATAGGATCCTTAGTGGTGAAGTTGTGAACCAACCAATTAATGCGTTCGGGGTAACGAGATGAGGCGGCTTTTTTCGCAGTACAAAATTCAAAATAATTATATCGTACCATTTCAGTATGGGATATTGTTATACACATGGGCGTATATATAGTTCACGGGGGGGGGGGGTGGATCAACTTTTGATATTATTAGGGTTGCTTTATTTCGTAAGTGAAAATTCAGGACACTGCTGGCCGGAAGCTTGTTGGGGAGCATGGGGGGAGGGGATGTTGGACCGACAAAGTTTTGATACTTTTCTGTTCATCTTGTGTCACTACGTTTTTAAGAACCAAATTTCTTTAATATGATTTGAAGGGGAAAAAATAACTGATTTGACAGTCTCAATGCAGTTTCTTATCGCAGAAATTCCGAAACTATCAGGAAATTGCAGACATTGGTCTGCAGTCCCATCTGGTGTGTGGAATTACGAAATTTCCCTCCCACCCGTATCCCGTCCTATACGTCTCTAATTTAAGAGAATGAAATAAGTCCGAAGGAATTTTTTATGAACAAGCGGATAGAACAAGGAAACTGGTAATTTTAGTGAACCAAAAAAAGAGGGGGTTGGACCCGTTGAATCCCCCTTAAATACGCCCATGGTTATACACATTATTTCCGTGTAATAATTATACATAAACTAAGTATAGATATGTACTGTGCAACTAATGTAATCTTCTCAGTGTATTTTCTCTTATCTGCACAAAAATATTTGATCATAATTTGCGCAACAGAAATGGAACACAAACTGAAATTGCTTTATGGAAAAGAAAGTTAAATAGGCTTTATAAATAAAGTGAAGAATGTGAAAATTCATATTTTGCACTACATAGGTTACGGTAAATATCGATAAATATAAGTTTAAAAAATATATTTGTGAGTGTCTGGTCAGCAACCAATTTTATAAGCAATATTTTTCGCATGGCCTGAGAACACACACGCAACTGAACCCTTTCATTGACCTTGCACGTGAGCAGCACGGATATTTCATAGAAGAATGATCATTACAAAGCATAGCTTTCTTTTCTCCTATCGCTCCTTCTTCCATTATTTAAATCTGTGCAGATTTGTAAAACCGCTGCACGTGTTCGCTCACCGTGGGCTATCCATCCGGAACTGGACGCTCGAAGCAGACGACAAACGAGCTCTCCCTAAGGAGTGACGTAGTAACATGGCGGCGGCGTGTTTTCAGCGCAACGCTAGCCTCGCAACTTTGGAAGTCTCGTTTCTGCCTTAAACTGGATGCAGAGAAACGCGAGAACTTGCAGGGGTAATTTTTCCAGGGTGTAGTTTTTGAAATTGTTGTAAAAAAAATTGAGTGGAAATGTCCATTTATTATATCTGTTTGATTGTGTATTATAATAGCGGTTTATAGTTTCTAAGTTTATGGAAAGTGTTAAATTGAAAACTTATCACCGCAGAGTTTATCGTCTAGTGGAAGGACCTACTCAAAGTTGGCTACTCTCACCTGGAGCTGAAGTGCAATGTTGTTAAGTTTACGATTTCGGGACTTACAATTCTTTCGGGGCGGTCAAATAAGATGTTGCGAAGTGTACAATCCAAGTGCCTTATTTGTTTTTACTCTAGAACATTATTATTAGCTTGTATGTACGAAGTATTATGTATATATATTTTACCGGTACTAATTATATTTTCTGTACTCTTTAGGGATCCACGGTAATGCAAATGCCATAGCAAGCCAAGAAGCATTCTAGGAGTGCGTCATTTCTTGGCTGCAGTAGGGATACTGATATTCTCTTTTGGCATCGTCTTCTTCTTTACAACATGCATTGCATACTTCTGCAAGCACGCTTGGATGAACAACTGGGAAAAGAAAATGATTTTCGAGAAGCCAGTAAGTTTCAGCAAATTGGATTTTTTTAGTAATTTTTATGGTAGGTGAAAGGGGTTGGAATTAGTACCACAATACTTTTTCTTCTACTTCTTCTATCTAACCACCTAAACTATCCTCACATTGTCTGTGCTCACACTAATAACGTCACGTCACATCAGCCAATCAGATTCCTTAAAACTGTTGTGACAGCAGTCACTACCGGTGAAAGGAGCAGTGATCAGTGGAGGCAGCGCCAAGTTAAAAGGGTTTAGTTTTGTACTACACTTAAAAGATATGAAGCATGCAAACAGCAGAGTCGAAAAGTGTGATGAAATTAAGTAAAGAGCAACGCTTTTATATTCACCTTACAGAAATTCACTGCTTGAAACTAGTTTCTATGAGTGAAATGAATCATAATAAAATAAAACTATGAAAAATCATTGACAGTGCATTTGAATAATTCTTTCATTAATAAAGGGGTGCTTACTTATTTGTTGAGTATCGAACAAAACTTACTTAACAAATAAATTAATAAGGGAACTTTGCACCTATTTTGAGAATCTCATGTCATGAAGGCACGATTCCTTCAAAATTTAAAGTGATAGTTGGTTTAGACTTCATGACGTGTACTGCAAGTGATAATATGATTATATTATGGTTTTGTAGTGCTCCTCTGTGGCCGTGTGGTCTAGTGCGCTATGCTTTGGACTCAGACTGCTGGACGGCATGGGTAGTCTCTGGGTGTTCGGCCTGTGTACTATACTAATAAGCAATAATGTTTATGAATGTTGTAAGAATGGTATTTGTAGCACGAAAAAGAACAATGGACATTTCCACTTTGACATGAAAAACGTTTTAAATCCATTCATTTGACAGATAATGACACAAACATGAGATGTGCAAAATATCCC
This sequence comes from Lepisma saccharinum, assembly GCF_977018435.1. Lineage (NCBI taxonomy): Eukaryota > Metazoa > Arthropoda > Insecta > Zygentoma > Lepismatidae > Lepisma > Lepisma saccharinum. The sequence goes on from NW_028143627.1 coordinate 45,918, forward strand.
GGCGATATTTCTTTCGGTTCTCGAGAAACACGCCTTCAAAAACCGCTGAAATTCACCTACTACGTCACGGATTTGAAAACATCCTCTCCACAGACAGGAGGTCCTCTGACGTCATCACTTAGAAATGCGTGCAGGCGGGGCTTCTGCTCGTCCCGACAACTTAGCATGAGCCGCGGAAGCGACAGAAAATTCACTTGTCACTGTGTAAAACAAGTATCTTACAACTTCCAGTGCAAAAATCTGTGCTCCATTTCTTGGAGATGAATTATGCCCTAGCAGTATAGTAGTATTTACTATAATTCAGCCACTCGGTAGAGGGTTTTCCCATTATGGTGACAAAGCAAACCTTGTAACAGTCAATGGCTGAACACGTGAACAGCCTTGTTCATTGCGAATACATAGGTTAGTTCTGACTGGCTAGAACTTATTGTTATAGGAATGCCTTTTCTGGAATTACAGTTCTTTTCGTCATAATATTTTCTTCACAAATTTTAAGATAATACTTTTAGAACACTCTGGTTTACACGCCAATTTCTGCAATGTAAGAGGTGATACGGTATAAAAAGGTACGGGGAGTTTTTAAATTTCCTGCAGTAATGACAGTTTTCTTCAGTTAATATATATATATATTGCAAATTTTTGTATTTAGCCTACTTTTACGTCGCTTTTCCGTTCACTTTGTTTAACAGCAACGATGAGAACGCATGGTTAATTTATTATGTATCATCTCTAACATCACATTTCTTCGCACTTTTGGCTAATCGCTACAATGAAGATGAATAACTACCAGCTGTATTCGAAGTCGGGGTGCAGGAGTTCGCCCCCCCTCCCCACCCACACACTACCACCAACTGCACAATCTAAGTATCACCCAACCTGCCATGATAAGAGACGAACTTTTTCTTCTGTCCCATCTCATTTGGAAAACATTCACTTGTCCCATCTCCTTTTATGAGACGAGACGGAACATGCCTCGTCTCGTGAGCAATACTAACATTAACAATAGAAGCATCCCCCTAGCTGTCCCCAAAGTCTCGAGCAAACATCCTCCCATGTAACAATTTCCAGTTCAATGAAATTTCACTCACAAGGAAACAGTCATGCCCAGGTCGAGAGTCAAACCTGGAACATGCGATTTCCTCAGATAAATCATGAATTTTGTGTATAATAATTACAACGCCAGTTCATTCCTGGTAATTCTGAATCTGCAGTTTGGTTTGCATATATAAGTAGGGTAATATTTAGTTTTCGAGTTGTACCGTCGAAACGAGGAGTCAAAAAAAATATTAAGAAAGTTTTTTTTTTGTATTTATAGTGATATCCCTTTGCATACGTTGTTAATTCTATATTTTTCTAGACTTGAGACGAGAACGAGAATTGCCCTCCCAAACCGAGACGGATGTTTATAAATTGAGACGAGACTGTCAATGAGACATTTACAAATAAACACGAGACAGACATTTACAACTCTCAATGAGAACGAGACCAAGGCTGCCATGTCTCGTCTCGATAGGATCCTTAGTGGTGAAGTTGTGAACCAACCAATTAATGCGTTCGGGGTAACGAGATGAGGCGGCTTTTTTCGCAGTACAAAATTCAAAATAATTATATCGTACCATTTCAGTATGGGATATTGTTATACACATGGGCGTATATATAGTTCACGGGGGGGGGGGGGTGGATCAACTTTTGATATTATTAGGGTTGCTTTATTTCGTAAGTGAAAATTCAGGACACTGCTGGCCGGAAGCTTGTTGGGGAGCATGGGGGGAGGGGATGTTGGACCGACAAAGTTTTGATACTTTTCTGTTCATCTTGTGTCACTACGTTTTTAAGAACCAAATTTCTTTAATATGATTTGAAGGGGAAAAAATAACTGATTTGACAGTCTCAATGCAGTTTCTTATCGCAGAAATTCCGAAACTATCAGGAAATTGCAGACATTGGTCTGCAGTCCCATCTGGTGTGTGGAATTACGAAATTTCCCTCCCACCCGTATCCCGTCCTATACGTCTCTAATTTAAGAGAATGAAATAAGTCCGAAGGAATTTTTTATGAACAAGCGGATAGAACAAGGAAACTGGTAATTTTAGTGAACCAAAAAAAGAGGGGGTTGGACCCGTTGAATCCCCCTTAAATACGCCCATGGTTATACACATTATTTCCGTGTAATAATTATACATAAACTAAGTATAGATATGTACTGTGCAACTAATGTAATCTTCTCAGTGTATTTTCTCTTATCTGCACAAAAATATTTGATCATAATTTGCGCAACAGAAATGGAACACAAACTGAAATTGCTTTATGGAAAAGAAAGTTAAATAGGCTTTATAAATAAAGTGAAGAATGTGAAAATTCATATTTTGCACTACATAGGTTACGGTAAATATCGATAAATATAAGTTTAAAAAATATATTTGTGAGTGTCTGGTCAGCAACCAATTTTATAAGCAATATTTTTCGCATGGCCTGAGAACACACACGCAACTGAACCCTTTCATTGACCTTGCACGTGAGCAGCACGGATATTTCATAGAAGAATGATCATTACAAAGCATAGCTTTCTTTTCTCCTATCGCTCCTTCTTCCATTATTTAAATCTGTGCAGATTTGTAAAACCGCTGCACGTGTTCGCTCACCGTGGGCTATCCATCCGGAACTGGACGCTCGAAGCAGACGACAAACGAGCTCTCCCTAAGGAGTGACGTAGTAACATGGCGGCGGCGTGTTTTCAGCGCAACGCTAGCCTCGCAACTTTGGAAGTCTCGTTTCTGCCTTAAACTGGATGCAGAGAAACGCGAGAACTTGCAGGGGTAATTTTTCCAGGGTGTAGGTTTTGAAATTGTTGTAAAAAAAATTGAGTGGAAATGTCCATTTATTATATCTGTTTGATTGTGTATTATAATAGCGGTTTATAGTTTCTAAGTTTATGGAAAGTGTTAAATTGAAAACTTATCACCGCAGAGTTTATCGTCTAGTGGAAGGACCTACTCAAAGTTGGCTACTCTCACCTGGAGCTGAAGTGCAATGTTGTTAAGTTTACGATTTCGGGACTTACAATTCTTTCGGGGCGGTCAAATAAGATGTTGCGAAGTGTACAATCCAAGTGCCTTATTTGTTTTTACTCTAGAACATTATTATTAGCTTGTATGTACGAAGTATTATGTATATATATTTTACCGGTACTAATTATATTTTCTGTACTCTTTAGGGATCCACGGTAATGCAAATGCCATAGCAAGCCAAGAAGCATTCTAGGAGTGCGTCATTTCTTGGCTGCAGTAGGGATACTGATATTCTCTTTTGGCATCGTCTTCTTCTTTACAACATGCATTGCATACTTCTGCAAGCACGCTTGGATGAACAACTGGGAAAAGAAAATGATTTTCGAGAAGCCAGTAAGTTTCAGCAAATTGGATTTTTTTAGTAATTTTTATGGTAGGTGAAAGGGGTTGGAATTAGTACCACAATACTTTTTCTTCTACTTCTTCTATCTAACCACCTAAACTATCCTCACATTGTCTGTGCTCACACTAATAACGTCACGTCACATCAGCCAATCAGATTCCTTAAAACTGTTGTGACAGCAGTCACTACCGGTGAAAGGAGCAGTGATCAGTGGAGGCAGCGCCAAGTTAAAAGGGTTTAGTTTTGTACTACACTTAAAAGATATGAAGCATGCAAACAGCAGAGTCGAAAAGTGTGATGAAATTAAGTAAAGAGCAACGCTTTTATATTCACCTTACAGAAATTCACTGCTTGAAACTAGTTTCTATGAGTGAAATGAATCATAATAAAATAAAACTATGAAAAATCATTGACAGTGCATTTGAATAATTCTTTCATTAATAAAGGGGTGCTTACTTATTTGTTGAGTATCGAACAAAACTTACTTAACAAATAAATTAATAAGGGAACTTTGCACCTATTTTGAGAATCTCATGTCATGAAGGCACGATTCCTTCAAAATTTAAAGTGATAGTTGGTTTAGACTTCATGACGTGTACTGCAAGTGATAATATGATTATATTATGGTTTTGTAGTGCTCCTCTGTGGCCGTGTGGTCTAGTGCGCTATGCTTTGGACTCAGACTGCTGGACGGCATGGGTAGTCTCTGGGTGTTCGGCCTGTGTACTATACTAATAAGCAATAATGTTTATGAATGTTGTAAGAATGGTATTTGTAGCACGAAAAAGAACAATGGACATTTCCACTTTGACATGAAAAACGTTTTAAATCCATTCATTTGACAGATAATGACACAAACATGAGATGTGCAAAATATCCCGGCGATATTTCTTTCGGTTCTCGAGAAACACGCCTTCAAACACCGCTGAAATTCACCTACTACGTCACGGATTTGAAAACATCCTCTCCACAGACAGGAGGTCCTCTGACGTCATCACTTAGAAATGCGTGCAGGCGGGGCTTCTGCTCGTCCCGACAACTTAGCATGAGCCGCGGAAGCGACAGAAAATTCACTTGTCACTGTGTAAAACAAGTATCTTACAACTTCCAGTGCAAAAATCTGTGCTCCATTTCTTGGAGATGAATTATGCCCTAGCAGTATAGTAGTATTTACTATAATTCAGCCACTCGGTAGAGGGTTTTCCCATTATGGTGACAAAGCAAACCTTGTAACAGTCAATGGCTGAACACGTGAACAGCCTTGTTCATTGCGAATACATAGGTTAGTTCTGACTGGCTAGAACTTATTGTTATAGGAATGCCTTTTCTGGAATTACAGTTCTTTTCGTCATAATATTTTCTTCACAAATTTTAAGATAATACTTTTAGAACACTCTGGTTTACACGCCAATTTCTGCAATGTAAGAGGTGATACGGTATAAAAAGGTACGGGGAGTTTTTAAATTTCCTGCAGTAATGACAGTTTTCTTCAGTTAATATATATATATTGCAAATTTTTGTATTTAGCCTACTTTTACGTCGCTTTTCCGTTCACTTTGTTTAACAGCAACGATGAGAACGCATGGTTAATTTATTATGTATCATCTCTAACATCACATTTCTTCGCACTTTTGGCTAATCGCTACAATGAAGATGAATAACTACCAGCTGTATTCGAAGTCGGGGTGCAGGAGTTCGCCCCCCCTCCCCACCCACACACTACCACCAACTGCACAATCTAAGTATCACCCAACCTGCCATGATAAGAGACGAACTTTTTCTTCTGTCCCATCTCATTTGGAAAACATTCACTTGTCCCATCTCCTTTTATGAGACGAGACGGAACATGCCTCGTCTCGTGAGCAATACTAACATTAACAATAGAAGCATCCCCCTAGCTGTCCCCAAAGTCTCGAGCAAACATCCTCCCATGTAACAATTTCCAGTTCAATGAAATTTCACTCACAAGGAAACAGTCATGCCCAGGTCGAGAGTCAAACCTGGAACATGCGATTTCCTCAGATAAATCATGAATTTTGTGTATAATAATTACAACGCCAGTTCATTCCTGGTAATTCTGAATCTGCAGTTTGGTTTGCATATATAAGTAGGGTAATATTTAGTTTTCGAGTTGTACCGTCGAAACGAGGAGTCAAAAAAAATATTAAGAAAGTTTTTTTTTTTGTATTTATAGTGATATCCCTTTGCATACGTTGTTAATTCTATATTTTTCTAGACTTGAGACGAGAACGAGAATTGCCCTCCCAAACCGAGACGGATGTTTATAAATTGAGACGAGACTGTCAATGAGACATTTACAAATAAACACGAGACAGACATTTACAACTCTCAATGAGAACGAGACCAAGGCTGCCATGTCTCGTCTCGATAGGATCCTTAGTGGTGAAGTTGTGAACCAACCAATTAATGCGTTCGGGGTAACGAGATGAGGCGGCTTTTTTCGCAGTACAAAATTCAAAATAATTATATCGTACCATTTCAGTATGGGATATTGTTATACACATGGGCGTATATATAGTTCACGGGGGGGGGGGGGGTGGATCAACTTTTGATATTATTAGGGTTGCTTTATTTCGTAAGTGAAAATTCAGGACACTGCTGGCCGGAAGCTTGTTGGGGAGCATGGGGGGAGGGGATGTTGGACCGACAAAGTTTTGATACTTTTCTGTTCATCTTGTGTCACTACGTTTTTAAGAACCAAATTTCTTTAATATGATTTGAAGGGGAAAAAATAACTGATTTGACAGTCTCAATGCAGTTTCTTATCGCAGAAATTCCGAAACTATCAGGAAATTGCAGACATTGGTCTGCAGTCCCATCTGGTGTGTGGAATTACGAAATTTCCCTCCCACCCGTATCCCGTCCTATACGTCTCTAATTTAAGAGAATGAAATAAGTCCGAAGGAATTTTTTATGAACAAGCGGATAGAACAAGGAAACTGGTAATTTTAGTGAACCAAAAAAAGAGGGGGTTGGACCCGTTGAATCCCCCTTAAATACGCCCATGGTTATACACATTATTTCCGTGTAATAATTATACATAAACTAAGTATAGATATGTACTGTGCAACTAATGTAATCTTCTCAGTGTATTTTCTCTTATCTGCACAAAAATATTTGATCATAATTTGCGCAACAGAAATGGAACACAAACTGAAATTGCTTTATGGAAAAGAAAGTTAAATAGGCTTTATAAATAAAGTGAAGAATGTGAAAATTCATATTTTGCACTACATAGGTTACGGTAAATATCGATAAATATAAGTTTAAAAAATATATTTGTGAGTGTCTGGTCAGCAACCAATTTTATAAGCAATATTTTTCGCATGGCCTGAGAACACACACGCAACTGAACCCTTTCATTGACCTTGCACGTGAGCAGCACGGATATTTCATAGAAGAATGATCATTACAAAGCATAGCTTTCTTTTCTCCTATCGCTCCTTCTTCCATTATTTAAATCTGTGCAGATTTGTAAAACCGCTGCACGTGTTCGCTCACCGTGGGCTATCCATCCGGAACTGGACGCTCGAAGCAGACGACAAACGAGCTCTCCCTAAGGAGTGACGTAGTAACATGGCGGCGGCGTGTTTTCAGCGCAACGCTAGCCTCGCAACTTTGGAAGTCTCGTTTCTGCCTTAAACTGGATGCAGAGAAACGCGAGAACTTGCAGGGGTAATTTTTCCAGGGTGTAGTTTTTGAAATTGTTGTAAAAAAAATTGAGTGGAAATGTCCATTTATTATATCTGTTTGATTGTGTATTATAATAGCGGTTTATAGTTTCTAAGTTTATGGAAAGTGTTAAATTGAAAACTTATCACCGCAGAGTTTATCGTCTAGTGGAAGGACCTACTCAAAGTTGGCTACTCTCACCTGGAGCTGAAGTGCAATGTTGTTAAGTTTACGATTTCGGGACTTACAATTCTTTCGGGGCGGTCAAATAAGATGTTGCGAAGTGTACAATCCAAGTGCCTTATTTGTTTTTACTCTAGAACATTATTATTAGCTTGTATGTACGAAGTATTATGTATATATATTTTACCGGTACTAATTATATTTTCTGTACTCTTTAGGGATCCACGGTAATGCAAATGCCATAGCAAGCCAAGAAGCATTCTAGGAGTGCGTCATTTCTTGGCTGCAGTAGGGATACTGATATTCTCTTTTGGCATCGTCTTCTTCTTTACAACATGCATTGCATACTTCTGCAAGCACGCTTGGATGAACAACTGGGAAAAGAAAATGATTTTCGAGAAGCCAGTAAGTTTCAGCAAATTGGATTTTTTTAGTAATTTTTATGGTAGGTGAAAGGGGTTGGAATTAGTACCACAATACTTTTTCTTCTACTTCTTCTATCTAACCACCTAAACTATCCTCACATTGTCTGTGCTCACACTAATAACGTCACGTCACATCAGCCAATCAGATTCCTTAAAACTGTTGTGACAGCAGTCACTACCGGTGAAAGGAGCAGTGATCAGTGGAGGCAGCGCCAAGTTAAAAGGGTTTAGTTTTGTACTACACTTAAAAGATATGAAGCATGCAAACAGCAGAGTCGAAAAGTGTGATGAAATTAAGTAAAGAGCAACGCTTTTATATTCACCTTACAGAAATTCACTGCTTGAAACTAGTTTCTATGAGTGAAATGAATCATAATAAAATAAAACTATGAAAAATCATTGACAGTGCATTTGAATAATTCTTTCATTAATAAAGGGGTGCTTACTTATTTGTTGAGTATCGAACAAAACTTACTTAACAAATAAATTAATAAGGGAACTTTGCACCTATTTTGAGAATCTCATGTCATGAAGGCACGATTCCTTCAAAATTTAAAGTGATAGTTGGTTTAGACTTCATGACGTGTACTGCAAGTGATAATATGATTATATTATGGTTTTGTAGTGCTCCTCTGTGGCCGTGTGGTCTAGTGCGCTATGCTTTGGACTCAGACTGCTGGACGGCATGGGTAGTCTCTGGGTGTTCGGCCTGTGTACTATACTAATAAGCAATAATGTTTATGAATGTTGTAAGAATGGTATTTGTAGCACGAAAAAGAACAATGGACATTTCCACTTTGACATGAAAAACGTTTTAAATCCATTCATTTGACAGATAATGACACAAACATGAGATGTGCAAAATATCCCGGCGATATTTCTTTCGGTTCTCGAGAAACACGCCTTCAAACACCGCTGAAATTCACCTACTACGTCACGGATTTGAAAACATCCTCTCCACAGACAGGAGGTCCTCTGACGTCATCACTTAGAAATGCGTGCAGGCGGGGCTTCTGCTCGTCCCGACAACTTAGCATGAGCCGCGGAAGCGACAGAAAATTCACTTGTCACTGTGTAAAACAAGTATCTTACAACTTCCAGTGCAAAAATCTGTGCTCCATTTCTTGGAGATGAATTATGCCCTAGCAGTATAGTAGTATTTACTATAATTCAGCCACTCGGTAGAGGGTTTTCCCATTATGGTGACAAAGCAAACCTTGTAACAGTCAATGGCTGAACACGTGAACAGCCTTGTTCATTGCGAATACATAGGTTAGTTCTGACTGGCTAGAACTTATTGTTATAGGAATGCCTTTTCTGGAATTACAGTTCTTTTCGTCATAATATTTTCTTCACAAATTTTAAGATAATACTTTTAGAACACTCTGGTTTACACGCCAATTTCTGCAATGTAAGAGGTGATACGGTATAAAAAGGTACGGGGAGTTTTTAAATTTCCTGCAGTAATGACAGTTTTCTTCAGTTAATATATATATATTGCAAATTTTTGTATTTAGCCTACTTTTACGTCGCTTTTCCGTTCACTTTGTTTAACAGCAACGATGAGAACGCATGGTTAATTTATTATGTATCATCTCTAACATCACATTTCTTCGCACTTTTGGCTAATCGCTACAATGAAGATGAATAACTACCAGCTGTATTCGAAGTCGGGGTGCAGGAGTTCGCCCCCCCTCCCCACCCACACACTACCACCAACTGCACAATCTAAGTATCACCCAACCTGCCATGATAAGAGACGAACTTTTTCTTCTGTCCCATCTCATTTGGAAAACATTCACTTGTCCCATCTCCTTTTATGAGACGAGACGGAACATGCCTCGTCTCGTGAGCAATACTAACATTAACAATAGAAGCATCCCCCTAGCTGTCCCCAAAGTCTCGAGCAAACATCCTCCCATGTAACAATTTCCAGTTCAATGAAATTTCACTCACAAGGAAACAGTCATGCCCAGGTCGAGAGTCAAACCTGGAACATGCGATTTCCTCAGATAAATCATGAATTTTGTGTATAATAATTACAACGCCAGTTCATTCCTGGTAATTCTGAATCTGCAGTTTGGTTTGCATATATAAGTAGGGTAATATTTAGTTTTCGAGTTGTACCGTCGAAACGAGGAGTCAAAAAAAATATTAAGAAAGTTTTTTTTTTGTATTTATAGTGATATCCCTTTGCATACGTTGTTAATTCTATATTTTTCTAGACTTGAGACGAGAACGAGAATTGCCCTCCCAAACCGAGACGGATGTTTATAAATTGAGACGAGACTGTCAATGAGACATTTACAAATAAACACGAGACAGACATTTACAACTCTCAATGAGAACGAGACCAAGGCTGCCATGTCTCGTCTCGATAGGATCCTTAGTGGTGAAGTTGTGAACCAACCAATTAATGCGTTCGGGGTAACGAGATGAGGCGGCTTTTTTCGCAGTACAAAATTCAAAATAATTATATCGTACCATTTCAGTATGGGATATTGTTATACACATGGGCGTATATATAGTTCACGGGGGGGGGGGTGGATCAACTTTTGATATTATTAGGGTTGCTTTATTTCGTAAGTGAAAATTCAGGACACTGCTGGCCGGAAGCTTGTTGGGGAGCATGGGGGGAGGGGATGTTGGACCGACAAAGTTTTGATACTTTTCTGTTCATCTTGTGTCACTACGTTTTTAAGAACCAAATTTCTTTAATATGATTTGAAGGGGAAAAAATAACTGATTTGACAGTCTCAATGCAGTTTCTTATCGCAGAAATTCCGAAACTATCAGGAAATTGCAGACATTGGTCTGCAGTCCCATCTGGTGTGTGGAATTACGAAATTTCCCTCCCACCCGTATCCCGTCCTATACGTCTCTAATTTAAGAGAATGAAATAAGTCCGAAGGAATTTTTTATGAACAAGCGGATAGAACAAGGAAACTGGTAATTTTAGTGAACCAAAAAAAGAGGGGGTTGGACCCGTTGAATCCCCCTTAAATACGCCCATGGTTATACACATTATTTCCGTGTAATAATTATACATAAACTAAGTATAGATATGTACTGTGCAACTAATGTAATCTTCTCAGTGTATTTTCTCTTATCTGCACAAAAATATTTGATCATAATTTGCGCAACAGAAATGGAACACAAACTGAAATTGCTTTATGGAAAAGAAAGTTAAATAGGCTTTATAAATAAAGTGAAGAATGTGAAAATTCATATTTTGCACTACATAGGTTACGGTAAATATCGATAAATATAAGTTTAAAAAATATATTTGTGAGTGTCTGGTCAGCAACCAATTTTATAAGCAATATTTTTCGCATGGCCTGAGAACACACACGCAACTGAACCCTTTCATTGACCTTGCACGTGAGCAGCACGGATATTTCATAGAAGAATGATCATTACAAAGCATAGCTTTCTTTTCTCCTATCGCTCCTTCTTCCATTATTTAAATCTGTGCAGATTTGTAAAACCGCTGCACGTGTTCGCTCACCGTGGGCTATCCATCCGGAACTGGACGCTCGAAGCAGACGACAAACGAGCTCTCCCTAAGGAGTGACGTAGTAACATGGCGGCGGCGTGTTTTCAGCGCAACGCTAGCCTCGCAACTTTGGAAGTCTCGTTTCTGCCTTAAACTGGATGCAGAGAAACGCGAGAACTTGCAGGGGTAATTTTTCCAGGGTGTAGTTTTTGAAATTGTTGTAAAAAAAATTGAGTGGAAATGTCCATTTATTATATCTGTTTGATTGTGTATTATAATAGCGGTTTATAGTTTCTAAGTTTATGGAAAGTGTTAAATTGAAAACTTATCACCGCAGAGTTTATCGTCTAGTGGAAGGACCTACTCAAAGTTGGCTACTCTCACCTGGAGCTGAAGTGCAATGTTGTTAAGTTTACGATTTCGGGACTTACAATTCTTTCGGGGCGGTCAAATAAGATGTTGCGAAGTGTACAATCCAAGTGCCTTATTTGTTTTTACTCTAGAACATTATTATTAGCTTGTATGTACGAAGTATTATGTATATATATTTTACCGGTACTAATTATATTTTCTGTACTCTTTAGGGATCCACGGTAATGCAAATGCCATAGCAAGCCAAGAAGCATTCTAGGAGTGCGTCATTTCTTGGCTGCAGTAGGGATACTGATATTCTCTTTTGGCATCGTCTTCTTCTTTACAACATGCATTGCATACTTCTGCAAGCACGCTTGGATGAACAACTGGGAAAAGAAAATGATTTTCGAGAAGCCAGTAAGTTTCAGCAAATTGGATTTTTTTAGTAATTTTTATGGTAGGTGAAAGGGGTTGGAATTAGTACCACAATACTTTTTCTTCTACTTCTTCTATCTAACCACCTAAACTATCCTCACATTGTCTGTGCTCACACTAATAACGTCACGTCACATCAGCCAATCAGATTCCTTAAAACTGTTGTGACAGCAGTCACTACCGGTGAAAGGAGCAGTGATCAGTGGAGGCAGCGCCAAGTTAAAAGGGTTTAGTTTTGTACTACACTTAAAAGATATGAAGCATGCAAACAGCAGAGTCGAAAAGTGTGATGAAATTAAGTAAAGAGCAACGCTTTTATATTCACCTTACAGAAATTCACTGCTTGAAACTAGTTTCTATGAGTGAAATGAATCATAATAAAATAAAACTATGAAAAATCATTGACAGTGCATTTGAATAATTCTTTCATTAATAAAGGGGTGCTTACTTATTTGTTGAGTATCGAACAAAACTTACTTAACAAATAAATTAATAAGGGAACTTTGCACCTATTTTGAGAATCTCATGTCATGAAGGCACGATTCCTTCAAAATTTAAAGTGATAGTTGGTTTAGACTTCATGACGTGTACTGCAAGTGATAATATGATTATATTATGGTTTTGTAGTGCTCCTCTGTGGCCGTGTGGTCTAGTGCGCTATGCTTTGGACTCAGACTGCTGGACGGCATGGGTAGTCTCTGGGTGTTCGGCCTGTGTACTATACTAATAAGCAATAATGTTTATGAATGTTGTAAGAATGGTATTTGTAGCACGAAAAAGAACAATGGACATTTCCACTTTGACATGAAAAACGTTTTAAATCCATTCATTTGACAGATAATGACACAAACATGAGATGTGCAAAATATCCCGGCGATATTTCTTTCGGTTCTCGAGAAACACGCCTTCAAACACCGCTGAAATTCACCTACTACGTCACGGATTTGAAAACATCCTCTCCACAGACAGGAGGTCCTCTGACGTCATCACTTAGAAATGCGTGCAGGCGGGGCTTCTGCTCGTCCCGACAACTTAGCATGAGCCGCGGAAGCGACAGAAAATTCACTTGTCACTGTGTAAAACAAGTATCTTACAACTTCCAGTGCAAAAATCTGTGCTCCATTTCTTGGAGATGAATTATGCCCTAGCAGTATAGTAGTATTTACTATAATTCAGCCACTCGGTAGAGGGTTTTCCCATTATGGTGACAAAGCAAACCTTGTAACAGTCAATGGCTGAACACGTGAACAGCCTTGTTCATTGCGAATACATAGGTTAGTTCTGACTGGCTAGAACTTATTGTTATAGGAATGCCTTTTCTGGAATTACAGTTCTTTTCGTCATAATATTTTCTTCACAAATTTTAAGATAATACTTTTAGAACACTCTGGTTTACACGCCAATTTCTGCAATGTAAGAGGTGATACGGTATAAAAAGGTACGGGGAGTTTTTAAATTTCCTGCAGTAATGACAGTTTTCTTCAGTTAATATATATATATTGCAAATTTTTGTATTTAGCCTACTTTTACGTCGCTTTTCCGTTCACTTTGTTTAACAGCAACGATGAGAACGCATGGTTAATTTATTATGTATCATCTCTAACATCACATTTCTTCGCACTTTTGGCTAATCGCTACAATGAAGATGAATAACTACCAGCTGTATTCGAAGTCGGGGTGCAGGAGTTCGCCCCCCCTCCCCACCCACACACTACCACCAACTGCACAATCTAAGTATCACCCAACCTGCCATGATAAGAGACGAACTTTTTCTTCTGTCCCATCTCATTTGGAAAACATTCACTTGTCCCATCTCCTTTTATGAGACGAGACGGAACATGCCTCGTCTCGTGAGCAATACTAACATTAACAATAGAAGCATCCCCCTAGCTGTCCCCAAAGTCTCGAGCAAACATCCTCCCATGTAACAATTTCCAGTTCAATGAAATTTCACTCACAAGGAAACAGTCATGCCCAGGTCGAGAGTCAAACCTGGAACATGCGATTTCCTCAGATAAATCATGAATTTTGTGTATAATAATTACAACGCCAGTTCATTCCTGGTAATTCTGAATCTGCAGTTTGGTTTGCATATATAAGTAGGGTAATATTTAGTTTTCGAGTTGTACCGTCGAAACGAGGAGTCAAAAAAAATATTAAGAAAGTTTTTTTTTTGTATTTATAGTGATATCCCTTTGCATACGTTGTTAATTCTATATTTTTCTAGACTTGAGACGAGAACGAGAATTGCCCTCCCAAACCGAGACGGATGTTTATAAATTGAGACGAGACTGTCAATGAGACATTTACAAATAAACACGAGACAGACATTTACAACTCTCAATGAGAACGAGACCAAGGCTGCCATGTCTCGTCTCGATAGGATCCTTAGTGGTGAAGTTGTGAACCAACCAATTAATGCGTTCGGGGTAACGAGATGAGGCGGCTTTTTTCGCAGTACAAAATTCAAAATAATTATATCGTACCATTTCAGTATGGGATATTGTTATACACATGGGCGTATATATAGTTCACGGGGGGGGGGGTGGATCAACTTTTGATATTATTAGGGTTGCTTTATTTCGTAAGTGAAAATTCAGGACACTGCTGGCCGGAAGCTTGTTGGGGAGCATGGGGGGAGGGGATGTTGGACCGACAAAGTTTTGATACTTTTCTGTTCATCTTGTGTCACTACGTTTTTAAGAACCAAATTTCTTTAATATGATTTGAAGGGGAAAAAATAACTGATTTGACAGTCTCAATGCAGTTTCTTATCGCAGAAATTCCGAAACTATCAGGAAATTGCAGACATTGGTCTGCAGTCCCATCTGGTGTGTGGAATTACGAAATTTCCCTCCCACCCGTATCCCGTCCTATACGTCTCTAATTTAAGAGAATGAAATAAGTCCGAAGGAATTTTTTATGAACAAGCGGATAGAACAAGGAAACTGGTAATTTTAGTGAACCAAAAAAAGAGGGGGTTGGACCCGTTGAATCCCCCTTAAATACGCCCATGGTTATACACATTATTTCCGTGTAATAATTATACATAAACTAAGTATAGATATGTACTGTGCAACTAATGTAATCTTCTCAGTGTATTTTCTCTTATCTGCACAAAAATATTTGATCATAATTTGCGCAACAGAAATGGAACACAAACTGAAATTGCTTTATGGAAAAGAAAGTTAAATAGGCTTTATAAATAAAGTGAAGAATGTGAAAATTCATATTTTGCACTACATAGGTTACGGTAAATATCGATAAATATAAGTTTAAAAAATATATTTGTGAGTGTCTGGTCAGCAACCAATTTTATAAGCAATATTTTTCGCATGGCCTGAGAACACACACGCAACTGAACCCTTTCATTGACCTTGCACGTGAGCAGCACGGATATTTCATAGAAGAATGATCATTACAAAGCATAGCTTTCTTTTCTCCTATCGCTCCTTCTTCCATTATTTAAATCTGTGCAGATTTGTAAAACCGCTGCACGTGTTCGCTCCGGAACTGGACGCTCGAAACAGACGACAAACGAGCTCTCCCTAAGGAGTGACGTAGTAACATGGCGGCGGCGTGTTTTCAGCGCAACGCTAGCCTCGCAACTTTGGAAGTCTCGTTTCTGCCTTAAACTGGATGCAGAGAAACGCGAGAACTTGCAGGGGTAATTTTTCCAGGGTGTAGTTTTTGAAATTGTTGTAAAAAAAATTGAGTGGAAATGTCCATTTATTATATCTGTTTGATTGTGTATTATAATAGCGGTTTATAGTTTCTAAGTTTATGGAAAGTGTTAAATTGAAAACTTATCACCGCAGAGTTTATCGTCTAGTGGAAGGACCTACTCAAAGTTGGCTACTCTCACCTGGAGCTGAAGTGCAATGTTGTTAAGTTTACGATTTCGGGACTTACAATTCTTTCGGGGCGGTCAAATAAGATGTTGCGAAGTGTACAATCCAAGTGCCTTATTTGTTT
This sequence comes from Lepisma saccharinum, assembly GCF_977018435.1. Taxonomy (NCBI): domain Eukaryota; kingdom Metazoa; phylum Arthropoda; class Insecta; order Zygentoma; family Lepismatidae; genus Lepisma; species Lepisma saccharinum. The sequence goes on from NW_028143627.1 coordinate 61,890, forward strand.
TTACTCTAGAACATTATTATTAGCTTGTATGTACGAAGTATTATGTATATATATTTTACCGGTACTAATTATATTTTCTGTACTCTTTAGGGATCCACGGTAATGCAAATGCCATAGCAAGCCAAGAAGCATTCTAGGAGTGCGTCATTTCTTGGCTGCAGTAGGGATACTGATATTCTCTTTTGGCATCGTCTTCTTCTTT
>NW_028143628.1:0-62000 GCF_977018435.1 Lepisma saccharinum
AAATATTGGGTGTATAAAAGATAGCATTCTCGTGAAACAGTAAAAATCAAGCTCATTTCCTCGTAATATTAGCTGTAAGTGCTTCTTGCAGATTAACAAAGCTCTGGCGTATGGTTCTACGTCACCTATAATCCTTTGTAAGGTTCATGTTGTCCTATAAATTGTCGCTATACATACTAAGTCCCTAGTTACAGCCTAAGCTTTTAGTTTCAATCAGAGGATTTCAGTGTTCAGATAGTGATTGTAGCCTCGTATAATAAACCAAATGGAAATAACCCAAGTGTTGATGCACCCAAAAAACCAGAAATACTTCAAAAATACTTTGAAAAAGGCTATAAGGCTAAGTTATTCTTCTAGCATAGAAAAAAGTTTAGCAAGTCGACCTATGGTTCATATAGTCAGTCGTCTGTGAACTTCGTCTTGTCCTGTGAATTGTCAATATATTGATAAATGGTTATATTTAAAAAAAAGAAACAATGTTGGTAAGCGTCCAGTTGTGGACCCTTCGGTAAAGGCATTTCACTCTTTATAGACACACAATAATTTTCGTTACACTAAAAATTTGGCCTCGTATAAAGGTAAATAGTCGAAATGATAAACATTTCGTGTACTTTATCCAGTAAGCCTTAGCTATAAAGACAATAACAGCGTTACAGACATAAAAATTAAGCAAGCTTTGATATTCTAGTGGCACATAATAAATATAAAATATCCTTTAAAATACTCTGACAAATAGTTGTGGGTTATCTGAGATCAAAAATTTCAAGCCCTCTCTCCTGCATAAATAGGCTCTAGAATTCACTAAGCCTCAAAATAATATTGGGTACATAAAATAAAAAGCAGATGGAGAGTGATGCTGATCGCATCATCTCCAAACAGCAAAAACAAAAGTATATGGATGGAGCCCTACCTGATTGATATATTTAGAAAACTTTACCTAGTATAAAAGTAACAAAATACTCAGCAAACTCTAAAATAAACAAACTTTCGTTGTTATTTGAGTAATAATAAGCCTAAACTTGTAAAATAAAAGGGTAGAACTTGCCAAAACATACTTTTGCATCCAAAATATAATTGAAAACTCTTTCTTGAATAGACTAAGAGGTCTTACTTTGGTAAAATAAGCCTAAACTTGTAAAATAAAAGGGTAAAACTTGACAAAACACACTTCATGTGTACAAAATTTAATTCAAACCACATCTAAATTGTGTTATTTGAGTAAACTAGAGAATAATCCTGTAAAGTTGGAAAAAATCTCTCTCTCTCTCTCTCTCTCTCTCTCTCTCTCTCTTTCTGTGTGTGTGTGTGGATGTGTGTGTGTGTGTGTGTGTGTGGATGTGTCCAAAATGTAATAAAAAAAACACGTTCAAATCGTGTTATTTGAGTAAATATTAGGCTAAACTTGTGAAATAAACAGATAGAAATTGAGATCACACACTTTGTGTGTCGAAAATGTAACTAAAAATCTTTCCTGAACAGATAGAATTGTGTTATTTGAGTAAAAAAATAGGCATAAACTTGTAAATAATAAATTAAAAGTTGAAAAATCTCTTTGTAAATACAAAATTTAATAAAAAATGTTGCCTGAATAGTACAAATAGTGTTATTTTGGTAAAAATTAACATAAAGTTGTAAAATAATAAGTTAAAAGTTGAAAAAATGTCTTTGTGAGTCCAAAATTTAATAAAAAATGTTGCTTGAATAGTACAAATAGTGTTATTTTGGTAAAAATTAACTTAAAGTTGTAAAATAAACAAATAAAAGTTGAAAAAATGTCTTTGAGTCCAAAATTTAATAAAAGTGTTGCCTGAATAGTACAAATAGTGTTATTTTGGTAAAAATTAACTTAAAGTTGTAAAATAAACTAATAAAAGTTGAAAAAATGTCTTTGAGTCCAAAATTTAATAAAAGTGTTGCCTGAATAGTACAAATAGTGTTATTTTGGTAAACAATTAACATAAAATTGTAAAATAATAAGTTAAAAAGTTGTAAAAATATCTTTGCGAGTCCAAAATTTAATAAAAAATGTTGCCTGAATAGTACAAATAGTGTTATTTTTGTAAAAATAAGGATAAGCTGTGAAAATGTTTGACATAAAGTCAAAGTTTGGTAAAAAATAATCTTAAAATTAAATTAAATAGCACACAGTAACATACATTTACTACCTAAATCAATAATCAAAGGGTCCTAGGTTCGTTACCCCGTGATAAAAGCAAATGATGAAAACTGTAGGCCCCGTCCCTAATAGCTCTCCCTTCTTCATAGTACAGATAAAAAAAACCTGCGCTAAAGCGTCCTGTGCCTTGAAGGCAAACCTGAGCGGAATATTAATTGGCGGCGGAAACCGGTTCTACAAGCGACGCATAGCTTCAGAGATTTGACCCTTGCTGCGCATTCTCAGACATTCTTTGTTGTCTGGTTGAATCCCTCCCCTGCCCTACAGTATTGCATAGCTTTCCCCTGTTATTGCGTACTGGTTAACCTTGGAAAAACCGGTTCTGAAAATCTACCGACGCGTTCTCTGATTGGTGAATCAGGTTCTTCCTTTGTCCTGACGTTGTGACGTCATTTGACCTTGAACGCACTTCCCCCCAAATTCCTTTCTCCTCTACCTGCGCGGAGTTCAGATTCTGAGACAGTATTCTGTCTAGCGTGTGAGACCATCGTGTTTCATAACATGATGAAATTATTACATAGTACTAATTAATAATATTACATATCGCGGGTTCGAGTACCGGGACCGTCCCCAATCGTACCATTACCACCGTTCATAGCGGTTCATAAACCATAAAAACTTATTTTCAATATTATAAACATTAATTATTATCGATTTATACATTACATACTTTGCAGTAATGAATATAAAACCATATGCATAGCGTTTAGTACCTCTAATTACCTTTTATATACATATTTTTCATAAAATAAATAAATATATATTCATAAAAAGTTATAAACATGCAAATACATAAATGTAAAGTATTCTAAGTACATGCAAATGAATTCTAAGTACGTGCGAATTAGTTCTAAGTACGTGCAAATTAGTTATAAGTACGTGCAAATGAATTGCGAATATTAAACGCCCGAGGGCACAAACAGCCACTGGCGCAGATCGATACTACTTGAAGGTAATAAATTTATAAATCTGAGAGAAATAATTATCGAAACAAGACGGAGAGTGTTCTATAACCTTATTATTGTCAATAGCACGCATCCAAGGTGGGAATCAGGAGGCTCGAGCCCCCCTTCAGGATTTTTTTCTGTTTACACTAGATAAAATTAGGATTTTGTTTTCTTGAATAATGTGATGATAATTTGGGAGAAATAATTATCGAGACAAGACGGAGAATGTTCTATAACCCTGTTATTGTTAATAGCACGTATCCAAGGTGGGGTTGAGGTGGCTCGAGACCCCCCCCCCAAGGAATTTTTTTATTTTACACTAGATAAAATTAGGTTTTTGGCCGTTTGAATAATGTGACCAGGGGCGGCGCGTGCCTTTTCAGTCAGGCAGGGCACATTTTTCTTTTGGGTGGGGAGGGGGGGGGGCAGTTAACCTTGATATTCCTCTTTAAGTTTTTTGAGGGGAATTCCTTGATATGGAGTAAGTAAATTGTTCGAACAATTTGGAATAAAATTAACATTCTGATCAAGATATCTCTCCAAAGAGCATTAAATACTCACTACGTAGGAATACGAAAAATCAGCAACATATGGAACAAATTACATGAATAAAAAATAACTCGAATACTGACGTCGGAACCCTATACGCTTGCAGTAACTAAACTTTGGGTAGATACTGGAATGATTAGAAAAATGTTACACTGCAGTTTCTCTTCCATTGTCAATGAATTGAAAGGCGTAGATATTAATGTTTCTACATGATTCAATGTCATATTCACCAAGTATCTACTAATATCAATGACTAACTAGGAAGATGATGCACCGTTAAGTTCAGTTACAACACTTTACATTGGCCATGTACCCCCAAAATTTCGTTTATACTTACGAAGATATTCTGCATGTCAAGTTGCTGGAACACAGACACAATTATACAAATAAATAAACACGTACAGTAACTATAAAATCGCGAAAAACTAATTATTTCATAAGCGACCAATACGCACAGACGGAACGCAACGCAAACTCACACACTAACTCAAATCCAAATCCGTATTACAATGGGAAGAAAGGAGGATCTTTTTGAAAATACGAGGGACTATAGTTTGTGCAATAAAAAGTGTTGTCAACTTTTCAGGTCGCCGGAACAAGCGCGAAGAAAAGCATTCGAGGGATTTTTTTCTATCTTATTGCTGCAGGCTGGAAGAACGAATGAACTGCCTGCCAAGCGTTGGAAACACTGAACGGTGAAAGAGGCAAACATGAATGGGCAGGGCACCTCGTTCCCTGCCCAGAGACGGCTACGAATTTTTTCGCTTTTCCATTGTGAGGGGACCGTCCCTTGCCTATGCTGTAAATGTTTGGATCAGTCAGTGACGTCACGTCTCCGGGGCAGAGCCGAGATTTTACTCTCTCCAACAGGACGGAGAAATATATTAACCTCGCACAGGGTGCATACCCTGTAAGTCTGGTTGCAGCAACGTAGGGGTTGAGGGAAAAAACAAACAAAAATATTTACGCGTATATACCGATCGTCTCTTCAGATGAACTTTTTATGTTAAAATTGTTGTGGGGCAGTGCCCTAGTTGCCCTTTATGTAGCATCGCCACTGAATGTGACGTAGGTTTTTGGCCGTTTGAATAATGTGACGATGATTTAAGGAGATACACAATTATTGAGGCAAGACGGAGAATGTTCTATAACCCTGTTGTTGATAATATTGCACGTAAACTTTTCTTGCGCTTTCGGTGTTGTGGCAGCGCACTTGAGCACTATGTAGAAACTTGTCAGCATTTAGAAGCTGCACAACAAAGGTAGCGCCACACGTAGGGCGATTCGTTGTAATTTCTAATCTATTGAAGGCGGGAGAGGGTACGTTCTTGAATGAGAGAATGAGTCAACTACTGGCAATATTAACGAATCGTTTTATCTGCGGAGCGTTCTAAAATATAATGAGGATATAAATACGCGGATTCAATTTTTCGGTTGATCTATTTGAATGTCGAGAATAGAAAGCAAGATGTTGCATATGTAGACATTTTAGGTGGAAATTGCAGGCTCTACCAGGACCCAAATCAGGGCTCTACCAACTGACTTCAACCGATTATTCGTTAAAATGTCTACATAGTACATGTCCTGTGTATATCAAATCGTAAGGTGTTGCCTGTATAGTGAACAAGCACAGAAAATATAGGAGAGAGAAGAAAACTGAGGAGCATTCCCACCGGTTGAGAAGAATTTTTTTCTGTGGTCAACAAGAGCTACTACTTCGAGGTGACAATGACAGTGGCCTAATAAGGGAGATTTCACACCCTGTCGCCTGAGGATTTCACAAGTCGAAATTAGGTTTGTGTGGCCTTTTGTGTCGCTACGGTGTGAAACGTTGCTGTTGATTGGTCCATTTCAATTGACATGTATTGCGTGTCCCTTCAGTCTGAAACCTTCCTAAGTCTTGAAAATCCAAGTCACAAGGATGGAAAATTAGGGCCTTGTTAAGGTTAGGTGTGAAAGCAGGCAGACGACAGCACCCTAAAGGATCATATCCAAACCTGCAGGAAGAACGCATCTTACTTCAATCTCCAATACGGAATGATAAAAACTTCTGGGGAGTTGATTTTAAAAAAAAATGTGTCCGAGATAAAGAGAGGCGTGCCCAAGATTTTCGGAAGGGAGAGGGGTTACGCATACTATTTTTGGTGGTCAGTCCTGATTTTTCAATTTTTTCCCTGTCTTTGACGTTCCTCTCTTTTTTTTTTAAAAAAAAAAAAGGAATACTGGGTCAAATGGGGTTATGACCTCACCAACCCTCCCTTGGGCACGTCACTGGAGATAAATGAGTAAGCATTTGATCATACTGGGAGACGAAACATTAGATGTGTTGGGAACGGAAAGGTTTTCACTGTGCATTAATCGTTTCGTGATCCACCTGTATTCGAGAAGACTTCCTTTGTTTCGTGCCGATATAAGACAAGACTCCGGAAGCTGTGACAGGCATTTTTGAACACTTGTTAGTGCTAAGGCCTGAATCTGAACAATTTGGTGGGTTTCGGCTTTTATAAGAGCTGCAAACATGGGAGGACAAGACACGTTAGTGGTATTCAGGCTCGAATCAGGGAGAAATATTCGAGAGCTGTCTGCCTCTGCAGTTCGCAGCCCACAATTTGAATCTCACGTTGTCGAGTGGATTGTCCATCCCGTGCATGTGTAACAGCTTCGTAAAAACACTCAAAGACACCATAGATGTTTTTATGCCTGATGAGAAGAAATGGACAAACACACATACTGAGATGGTTCCGGCACACAATGGTAATGCATGGAAACAGAGTGGTCGAGTGATAACAAATGTTCCGATTTCACGTTCTGATTAAAATGACAGCCTTACAGTGGCTTATAGTTGCTCCTCATATTTTATTTTCTTGCCTCAACATTATGGCCTCTTAATGTTAAGCCTTGTCTACCAAGAGAAAGTAAACTTTGCTTGCAACGCCCTCCGCACCCCCCCCCCCCCCGTTTTGGAACCCAATTGCCACCACTGGTCTTGAACATACAATTGTGAGGTTCTTACATCCCTTAAAAAAATGGTGTTGAGCCCCCCCGAAAGGAATTCCTGGATACGTGCCTGGTCCCATGGAATTGTACAAATAAATTTTGTGGAAATAATATATAAATATATTTATGATGTAAGGCAGAACTTCTGATTGCTGGGTACTGAAATATTTATTGCAGGGTGTGTTGCGTAAGTATTATAAAGGCAAGTTGTGCATCGCCAAGTCCATTCACTTGAGTTTTCACACTGCATATTTCAAGTATTGAAACCAAATACTCTTCTAGGATCACTACAATTCCATTCTGTGAGAACATGTATGATGTAAGAATAAAACTAAATAAAATAAGGGGACAATTTGCCTTGTAATGTTTAAGCATTCCACTAGGCCCAAATTCATTTTGTTTAATTCAGAACTAATCTGGTACAAATACATTAGCCCCGTCTAGTTCCCTACACTTTTTGACTCTCTTTGCACCAAAGCATCTATACTAATGTCCAAAATTAAAGCAACAAACGGAAATTGTTTCCCGTGTGTCCATTTGACCACATAATACGATCAGGTGATAGTAATATTTATGATGTCATAGACAACTGGTTTAAGATAGAAAATAAACTAACCTTAATGTGCCAGGATTCAGGGGTGCCCTTACCCCCCAAAATCATGTCATGCGTTTTCCCCAAATCATATCATTCGCGCCCTTAAACCATATCGTAATCCCCCCAAAATATTTAATTACAACAGCATGTCTACCGAAAGTAACTTTTTCCTTAGCTTTACTGAACATTATAATTGAACTGTCCCTCCTCCCTAAATAGGGGTGCCATCACTCAAGACTACCCCTAAAATCGAGAATATCGCATGAATCCCACTTTAAACTGTAGGTTCAGTCCTGATTAGCCTTAGAGTGCATAAAGTGGACTTAAAATAAAATTTTTACATCCATTTCTTTGCAGACTTTGAAGAATATTAATTTAATGGGGTGTCAATACTTTCTTAAGATCCCGAAATATTTAGTCTTTTCCTTTTCCAGCTTTTCCTTTGGCACATTCGGGGTCGAAAACGTGTGGAAGCCTTATCGCTAAATACAGTCTCCAAAATGTAATGTTCGAACTCTCTCTCCACTACATAAATCCCTTGACAATCTAACATTTAACACTTTATAAAGAGCTTTTTTCTATCTCCCCCTTTAAATTTCGTACTCAATCCTACCACCAAAATTTCCATGCCAATTCTAGACTTATTGTTCATATTGAAGAGTAGATATTGCCTCCTCCAAAAAATTATTCTCAGGCTCCACACCAGAATTTCCGCAACGGTCTAAGACAATAGCAATACACAAGAATTGGGTATCCCCTTCAATTTAATGCTCAATCCCCCTCTAACTAAAGTACTCGCCATAATCTAAGACCTAGAGTTGGATACTGTCCCCCCCAAAGTTTAATTCAGAATCCCCCTCAGAACCCACGTGTCAATTAAAGCCTAATATATGCCCTAAACACTTTCATTTCTTCATCTAATGGATTAAATATGGTGCATTTAAGGTGTTAAATTTTTACATATATTTTGAAAAAGATATAAATGTTGAATTTTATATTATTTGAAGGGAAAAAATCTCCCCAAAGATCTCGATGGTGCAACCTGCACCATAAAACCCCCCTGTGGTCAACCCTGCCAGGATTTATCAACAAAAAAGTCACGATAGCAACAGGATAAACTTGGCAAATTTATCAACAAAAATAATCACACAAGGAAAGGATTTCTGTTTGTTGCTTTAATTTTGGACACTAGTGTAGTTAGTTACACGGTGCAACACTGAGTCATCTAGTTCGTTGATTTGGAGTCAAGTAGTGTATTTGGTGTCTCCATCATTTGCACTACCTTCTGGACTGGTGTATGTGTGGTGTACGATCATGTGGTGAGTACTAACTAATCAAATGACCGTTTATAGCAGCAGACAGGCATTTGTTGAATCTACTGAACTTGAACACCGCTTTCCATCTGGTTGTTTGAATGTCATTTCCTTGCACCACCCTGATACTGGATACACCTACACTGCACCGAGTGTCAAAAAGTGCAGCGAACTAGACGGGGCTGCCATTTACAAGGTTTGATTATTATTGTGTCTGTTCACATAATGGCCGCGGTGGCTCAGTCGGTAACGCGTCTGACTACCATGCTAAAGGTCCCGGGTTCAAATCTGGGAACTTTTCTAACGATGGAAGCGGCTCCGGCGCCCACCCAGCGTCGAATAACATGGGTACCTAGGGGAAACCCTGGGGGGTAAAGGCGGTCAGGGGCATGATGCTGATCACATCACCCCCACTCACGACCGGATCAAGAAAGTGTGGGGCGTTTCCCCCACACCCCCTATATGCCTTCATGGCGTGGTGCTATGCACAGGGGAACACTTTACCTTTTTTTTACCTGTTCACATATAGCCTACTTCAGGAACTTCATGATTGCTTACATGCGTTTTCTGAGCAATGATATTCCCACTCTGTTTACTCCTGTGTGTGCATGTGTTTGCTAGCATCCATGCATTTACTGCCACTTTAGATACATACTGCTGCTATGTTTATACCACGTCACCTGACATAAGGAGCGAAGTGATATTACTTTCTATGAATGGGAATATCTCAAGAAAGCCAGTTTCTACTTTTTATTTTAAAAGTATAGGAGTGGTGAATATGTTGGTGGTTTTTCAGATGAATTTTTATAAAATTTGGTGCACCAGTCATAGGTCACTGTGATATTGAAATATACAGACTATAACAAGTGGCACAACCAATGCACACTCATAATTGTTCAGGTCATGAAAAATACCTGTGAACTCCAAATAAAACACATTTCCACACTATCAAAATTTCTACAAATCTGTAATCGATGTGTAGTAGGCTCATAATAAACAATAAAATTTATACTAGTTGTTTAAGCTGATTAAATCCCCCCCCCCCAAAAAAATGTGTATTTCAACTTGAAATATTATCTATGATCACCAAGAAGTAGACACTTTAAATGTAAATATTCTTAACTGGAAACTAGTTAAACGTCTATTTAAGAAGAGAAGAGTGGAACAGCTAGAAGCTGCAAAAGGCCTCCTGAGACTGGATCATTATGAGAGACAGTTTAAAATGGTTAATGTGGTTGCAGAGAAAGTATTCAGTGTAAGTATTCACTTGTTTCTGTCTTGTCTTTTACAAGAGAATGAGATCTGTTAGATACAACACTGCTGTGTTGACTTTTTCTTGAAAGATTCAATAGTAAATTATGTTGAAACAAGTTTTTTTCATTTGTTGTGTTATGTGCAACTGTAATTGTTTTATATCTAATTATAAAATAAAGGTCTGATGTGTGTAATCTACTGGCAAAAAATATTTTTTAATTAAACTAGACATAAAACAAAGAGCATGTTACAAGCAAAATGAACATATAAGATTTCTTCTGTCTTTCCCCTTTTTTTTAAAAAAAATCAGTATTTAGAACTTGATGTCTTTTAAGTTAGAAGTTAGATTCAAGCAGAAAGTGCAAGAATGATATATTTTTTAGCTTTCTATTAGCCTACGTTTTACTTGGCCCAAGTTCTGATTGTAAGCACAGATCGAATAGACCTACTTGCGCTGTGTTTTGTGCACAATGATTTTTCTGTCCCCATTGACTCCATACATGGACCTCAACTCCCACCCCCTGCCTCCCACTGTGGTATAGTGGAACCACAAGGAAAAGAGCTTGCACAGACCCGCGACTCCTGTTCATCGCACTCCCGTGTGGAGAGAAGGAGCTGAGTGGAGCATCCTTCCTTATGGCCCAAGTTGAACAGATCGAGGTAAAGGTGTGCTGAGACCTTTGGTCGAAGATTCTTTTCATTGTGGTTGCTCTGTATATATATATTGCATTAAAATGTTAAAATTTGATTATATCCTGTGAAATCTAACGGTTTGTTTAAAATAAGAAACTACTAATTCATAATTTGTTGCTATTTCAAGTATTTCACAATGGACTATTTATGCAATATCTTTGCCTTTGCAGGTTATACACAACAGCAGAGTTATCCTTGAAAGTTCCGGCTATGTTCCAGGGAGCAGATTTCCAAAGGAAGACAGTGTCCTGGATGGTAGGTGGTACCGAGAACCATCATCTTGGTGTCTCATAACAAGCAAAACAAATGTAGATTAATTTGTATGAATGTATAGGGTCCGGGCAACTGAACATGACTGTTTTTAATTACAAATGAAAACAAAACTTTCATGCAACGAAATCTATTTAATACATGTTGTATTACATCTCAAAGCATTTCAGGAAAATAGCATGAGATACAGTTTCATGCAATTTTTTGAGAAGGACAGTTCATTTTTTTACACCTGTGAGGCGTGGCACCCGAAACTGGTGGTTTTTATATCAACACTAAACATAAGTTGCTCGAGGTAACGACTTTCACCGTTATTTGCATGATACCAGTCAGAATACTATATTACTGCGGATAAGGAACTTCAAGGAGATGGAATCAGCAATGAAGAGAACACCTGGTGGACATCGTGAGGTTCGAAATCCCGAGAGCATCGAACGAGTTCAGGTCATTCAAAAGATGACCTGTTCTTGTCAAGAAATTGCATGTAACTGTCCCTCATGCTATTTTCCTGAAATGCTTTGAGTTGTAGTACAACATGTATTATATTGACTTCCTTGCATGAAAGAGCTTTGTTTTTATTTGTAATTAAAAACCGTCAGGTTCAGTTGCCTGATCCTGTACTATTGCATATGAACTGGACTAGAATTCTCGCAACTTAAAACTCGCCAACATGTGCCAAATAAAAAATGCAGTTATGACTTTAAATTACCATAAATATGCCTTAACAATATAAATTTGAGCCGGACCCTGTGGCCAAGTGGTTAGCACATCGTGCTGCAACGCCAAGGGTCCCAGGTTCGAATCCTGCTCGGGCTTGGTTGTTTGTGAATGTCCATTTATCAATTTCATCACTCATCCCCATCTTCACAAATTAGCCAAGAGGCACAAAACGCGAATTAAAATAAACTAAATCAATCAATCCAATATAAATTTGTAATTAGTAAATTCCCTTTTCTTTTACATTATGGATAGAGATTTGATTTTTTATGTTTTTTCCCCACTTTTTGGTGTTATTTTTCCCAAAATTTCCATTCTTATTTTAGCACACTTTTCTGCCGAATATACCTAAAAATTATACCTTCATTATGCTTAGGCTGAAGAGCATGTTGATTGTTAGAATCACAACCTTGCTACTGAAGGTGCCAATTTTGAGACTCATTCTGGGCATTGAGTTTGAATTGATGTTTTAAGTCCACTTTATGCACAGATAGGTTAATCGGGACAGGACCTACAATTTAAAGTGGGATATGAACAACTGTGCAATGTGCCTCCACCAGGTATCAAACCCAGGACCTCTTGAAACACTAAGGGCACCGTGAAACGAAAAAGTTTGGGATCCCCTGGATTATGATGATAGAATGAAACACTATGTTATTGGAACAGCAGTCATGTTGGTACTTAAGCATTACAAACATAAAAAGAAAAAGGATAGTGAAACAATATTACATTCTTACTTACATATGCTTTTATTTGGGTGTGTGTTTGTATTGTTCTCATCTAACATTGCCTTTCAGCCTCATTAGGCTATTCTGTGGTGGAGTGGTTATCACATCGCGCTACTATGCCAGGGGTCTCAGGTTTGAATCCTGGCCTGGGTGTTTGTGAGTTCCCATTCACCAATTTCATCATATCATCACTCATCCCCATCTTCGCAATTAGCCAAAAGTGGCAGAAAAGCGAAGTAAAATATATGAAATCAATCAATATCAGGAGAACGAAGTGGCCTGATCCACCTACCTGGTAAAGTTATATCTAACATATTACGAACCTCACTGCTCCAATAACTTGTCCAGGCCACTTCAACTAGTACATGTTTCTGCCATACAGCAAACAATGAAAGTTATGTTGGACCATAACTATGGTTTGTTTCTGCAAACCAATCACGGTTTGTGCTTTTTGTTGTACTGACACCATGTTTACAAGAGTGCTGCCTCACAAGACTCATGTCATCTATGAAAAAGCCTAGAGCATAAACTTTAAGAGTATATAAAACGAAAGAACAATGACCTGATTACATAAGTGAAGTTTTATGTTTCCATGTTGCAGAATTGGATAGTTTTTTCCTACTTAATTTCGAAGGCTCTCTACCTTCATTCACTATGTGTATGGTATCTGGAACGGAGATGATAGCATGTCACTTCGTTCGTGAATGAAGCCAATGAGCCTTCAAAATTAATCTGAAAAAAAACTATCCAATTATGCAACACGGAGACACAAAACCTCAAGTACATAATACTTAAACTGTATTTACCACATTCATCTAGAATGACCTGATCCTACATATGGTACCAGGTTCTTCAAACATTATTATAAAACTGGAGGTTCATTGTATACACCCTGCATATTGATTTGGTCCTGCATCTTTCATTCCTCAAAACATAAGTACCTATATTATTAATTATAATTCTGAGATATGCCATATCTTATGAATTTTGATTATTGAGAGGAACAAATATATATTATTCACTATGCTAAGATAGTCCCCAGATGCTTGAAAGTGCATAAAATATATTACCTTGATACATGTTTTATGGTGAATGCATGAGTTTGAGTTTGTGCTTTAAGTTCACTTTATCCACAGTAAGGCTAATTGGGACTGGACCTACAGTTTAAAGTGAGATACGAACCACGCCTCTACCGGATATCAAACCTGGGACCTCTTGATTACAAGGTGACGACGCTACCACTGTGTCATCGGAGAGACCTGGTGAATGCATGAAAATGTGTGCACAATTGTTGAATTCTTTATGTTTACTAGTTACAATCAACCAACAGAAAGAGTTCTTTTTTTTCGTTAGTACTTTATGATTCTCTGTTATAGCCTTATCGAATATCTTGGGAAACACTGCTATTTTTGGAGACATCCTGTTGAGGCTGCCTGAAATGACGCATGAGATCCTTCATTCACATCACGAGTGGGAAGTTATGTTCGGATGGAGCCTTGGTTTCTGTAATGAGACCGGACTTCTAGATGTGTCGACGACTACTTTGATAAATTTGGTGAGTGAGTAGATTAATTATTTTCTTGTAGTTTACGGTTATTACAAGCATAAGAACACAGTTTTTCGTTGTGACGTTTCAGGAGAACACACACTCCCTTCATCAGACATTTATTTTTATTTTGACTAAAGATACAGTTATAACAATGGTTAGCAATTTTTGTTTGTGAATGTCCATTCATCAATTTCATCATTTCATCACTCATCCCCATCTTCGCAAATTAGCCAAGAGGCACAAAACGCTAAGTAAAATAAACTAAATCAAATCAAAATCAAAATCAAATCTTTGTCAGTGTTTTATCGTGGAGTTGAAATTAATGCAAAGAGATTTTCACGTAAGGTTTCAACTACACATGCTATTGAAGATGCAATACACTTCCTGGAAATGTTCGACAGTGTTGAATCAACATGTAATATCAGTGATGTTTTGAAAGCCATTGAAATCCTTCTGGATAATGTAAAAGAGTCTGTGCATGAAAGCAGAGTGTCAGTGCTTCATTTTATAAAATCACAAGTACGGTTGTTAAATGTTCGCAAAGAACGGCTGAGACATGATTCTGAGATTATTGTTTTCTCATCATTGTTGAATTTTATGTCTCCATATGCATATAGGTTCATCCGTGATTCAATTTTATTTTACCACATCCAAATACTTCAAAGAAATTATGTTCAGATATCCATGCAAGTCCAATTGCAGAGCAAAGTGAAGGTAATTTTCTAATGAATATTCAAGTAAAAGTGGTTCACCTTAAAGACCATGAGTTGTACTGCTCATTGATATTGGATGAAATCCACATCAAATCTTACATCGATTATAAGGGAGGTACAATTGTTGGTACTGCCTATGATAGTTCTGAAGCTGCAAAAAGTTCTCGTGTATTTATGATTAACAGTGTGCTCTCCAAGTACAAGGAAGTTGTGCATAGTATATTACCCGTGAAAACTTTAACTGCTCAGTCATTGCAGAATGCCATATTTGGCCTTGAAAATTCAGGCATTAAGATTATATGTGTTGTTTCAGATAACATGATAAATAGGAAAGCTATGTCCATGTTTAATGTTGAACATAAACAGAACTTCGTGTATATCCATCCAAGTGATAATAAGAGTTCTTTGTTTTATCTTGTGGACACTGTGCACTTATTTAAGTGTATTAGAAACAACTGGATCAATGAGAAAAATGAAAATGCGAGTGTTGTTTACCCAGATTTTGAAAACCTGTGATATTCATGTTACATCATTTGCAACTTTAAGAACACTCTTTAGTATGGAAAGTGATAATATCCTAAAATATGCTCATAAATTATCATTAAAATCTCTGTGGCCAACTTCCCTAGAAAGACAAAATATGAAAACTAGTTGTTCAAGTTTTCAACCATATGGTCATTGAAGGTTTAAAGCAACAAGGGCCAAAAAACAATTTACCGAACTATGAAGTAACTGCAGAGTCCATTAAGATTGTTTTAAACTGCTGGGAAGTAGTCAATCAAGTCTCCATGGAAAGGTGCGAGGTTAAGAAACATTTTACAGTATTCTCTGACAAACAAATCCTCAGATGAGTGTGTCTTGTATCTACATAAGTTCCTTGACTGGTTGGGAAAGTTTGAACGCCCCGTCAGGAAAACTCACCAGAGAAACTTCCAGTCCCCTGAAAATAACCACATTGTCTGATTGAAATAACCAGATATTGTAAAGAAGAGTTAGGAATGTAATATCTCTTGCCAGGAAAATTTCAAACAGACACACTTCAAGCGAGATTTGGCCAATACCGACAGTTGGCTGGTGCGCAGTATAACGTATCTCTCAGTCAGATTTTTGAGACGGAACAAAAATGCATCTTGCGAGCAGAATGAAGTCGTTAAAATATGGTGACATCTTTGTAAATCAAATTGACGAGCATGGTACATCTGAATTAACCCTGGCAGTTACAGACTTGGCTATGTTTCAGAGTTTGAAAACGTGTGCTCCGGATATTTAGGAAGCGAAGAAAGATCTTCCCATTTTGTTGTATCTATTGCTCTTACATTGCAAGAAAAAAAATGACGTGCGATGACTGTAGCAACATTCTATGTAGTTTGGACAAGACTATGCAAGATGTTCCAAGTGATTCATTGGATTTTATAAAAAGTTTGGATAGAAGTGAATTGTTGTGTCCTTCAGAGGTGGTTGTGGATATTGTGCTGATCAATTATGTTGTTGTCAAAAAACTGATAAGCCGTGAATTTGAATAGGAAGTAGAATTCTTGAAAGCAGCAAACCAACTGGAAGTGGCATTCAGTCTGAGTCTTGTGAAGTTGAAAGAAGATGAAGATAAGTGGTGGGTGACCTGCAATAATGGACACGAATGCGAAAAGGTTTCGAGAATAATGTTGTGGTCCTCAACAAATGCTTTGTTAAATAATTATTGTAAAAGAGTAAATAACTTTGTTGAAGGCCGACACAAAAGAAGGAAACTCTCCACAATTAAACTTTTTTGCTGTTTGCCTTATTTAATTATCGAAAACATTGAGTGTTGGTACTAAAAAGTGCTATCTGTGGTCGTCTTTTCATGAACGGAAAGACAATTATATAATAATAATAATAATGAATGTGCTAGCGATGCTTTTGTGAGTTTATTAATTGGTTAGGCAACTTGGCGATTTTACTGTCAATGTAACATGCGGGGTTTAACTTATTCTCTTTGTTTTTACTTTTCTTACAAAAACGGTAACGAGTTTTATGTAAAGCTTAAAAATACTACGGATAATATTTCACAAATACATGCATTTATTAAAAAAATCACTAGTAAGTTTGTAACGATTTCCAACATGAATTTGTGTGATATTAGGGTTTTATTGTGTTGGCCATAGTGGCTTCTTGAATGAGAATATTGGTGTAAATATTCAATATTTTTCTTCTATCTCTTCTAACTATATTCACTGTGAAGTTAAATGTTAAAATGTAACTTCCTCTGAGATTCCAGTCCTTCCAAAAAAGAAACGAATGAACTTAAATTCTCTACGATAAAATATCGTCTTCCTTGCACAGTGTTAAGATGATCGCCTCCAGATGATGACGTCAGGGCTGAGTGCTGCGGCCTGAGTCTCTAAGATGGTCTTGAATGTAGTGCTCCTCATTTTGTGCTACAATATTAATGCGCGTATCCGAGATGCCTGATAAGGTGGTGAAAATCGTACCCGGAGCCGTTATGGAAGAATACGGGGATGAAGCGCGGGTTCTTAGCCTTCAGGTTGCACCTGTTACACCAAGAATCAATATAGCTTCCGGTGAAGTGATCGTGGTGTCAAACTTTCTTTTTTTTTTCCTACTATCAATAAGTTTTTCGTTACAAACTGGGCAGTGTGTTGCCTCTTCATCTTTACGCTTTTCTTCGGCAGGGACGTCGTTAGGGGGGGGCCGAGGGGGCACTGGCCCCCCGAAACGTTCACGTGGCCCCGGCAAACTGTTCTACATTTGCTGAAAATTTTACTTTCATGACAAATATTGAAAAATAGTTTTTCAGTATTTTTTTCTTTCAGTTAGAAACAGTGTTCTTGAGTGGCACGAACCCAAAACCACATTTCTTTCAACTTTTCCTGGTTCTAGCTATAGTGGGTGTCAGTGTAGGAACCTAGAACTTCGTTGTTTCTCGAAATTTTGAGGGAGCGGTCTTTCCACCCCTAGCAGTCGCAGGCCAACAACAGGTAGGGTTGGGCGTTGATTGGATTGATTTGTTGTTTTAAGTCCACTTTATGCACAGTAAGGCTAATCGGGACTGGACCTACAGTTTAAGGTGGGATCCGAACCACTATGTGCCTCCACCGGGAATCGAACCTGGGACCTCTTGATTACAATGTGACGGCACTACCACTGCGCCATCGGGGAGGCGGTTGGGCGTTGCCGTTGCATCCAAACAATGTTTTGAGCTTGAGTAGATTAAAGAACGACCGCTTGTGCAGCGGTAAACCACATATATGCAAACAGTTACAACTGGTCCCGAATCAGAGCGCAATACACGCTAAATAAGTATAATGGTGGCAGGATGCCTCATATCTCCGAGTAAGTAGTATTATTCGCATCAAATATCTATTCTACTATTAAAACAGTCTAAAACACGCAACGTGTTAAAAGTAATTATCTTCACAAACTGTACGATTTCTCGAGTCGCATATTTTTCTTGATATCGTGAAGACCGATTTTGGGAATCCTCCTTAACAAACGATGCTTCCCCGATTGCGCAGTGATAGCATTGTTGTCTTGTAATCGAGGGGTCTCGGGTTCGATACATGTGTGCAGGTACACAGTGGTCCGGATCTTACTTTAAACTGTAGGTCCAGTCCCGATTAGCCTTACTGTGCATAAAGTGGACTTAAAAACACCAACTCAACTCAACTAGTTAACAAACTTTTCAAAGAATCGAAAATTTAAACAAGAACAAGTAAATACATTTTCGTAATTTTGAAATAAATTATTATTATTATTGTTATTATTTTGGGTATTTTTTGTTCGTATGAATCTGCCTCACACAGTAAGCTTATTTTGTTGAGTCAAGTACAACCCTTGAAATAAGTCACTGGAAAGACATGTCTGGTTGCACATAATAACCCGTGGTTCGACAGCCCTGGAAGGGCTTTGGCCTATCTCCCGACTGCCCACAATCCTACCTAGAGATGTGGAGATGTTTAACCAGTAATGGGGTGACGTGGGGTCAGCACGTCGAACCCCAAACCGTTATAGGGAATATCCGTAAAGAATTATTTATTATATTCTTGTGGTAAGGAGTCGTTGTCATTTAAGAAACTTTATTGATTTATTCCATCAGCATTATTTAAAATATAGTGCCATACTGAACTTAACAACTTAACAAATGCACATTAATTGCTAAATGAGGCATTTTCCTTGTGTTGCAGAGCAGGTTCAGCTTTTGCAGTATTGCAATGTTTTACACAGTCCGTTCAAAGCATTTTGAGAATATTGATGTTTTGTCAGAGGGACCACCCCCGAATAAATATCTGTGGATGTTTTACAGGTTTCATCGTATTTAAGAAGGTAATTTTTCCGGTGCAACTTTTCTCTGTACAACATGTCTTTTGCCACTCAAGCTGAAGAGCCGATTCATAGGTGCAACGACCTTGGCAGAAAGAAACTCTGATTGGCACCATGTTGACAAAAGACTCAAGAAGTCCCGCAACCGACAGAGCTCGGAGCGCTCGGATCCCATGGTGACATACACTTTGGTTGAACACAAACGGATGCATTGGTAGGAAATGCAGTGATATTATGGGCCGTCCCTTTCTGGGAAGTCAGGGACCTTTTGAAAACTCACTTTCCCTTCATGCACACCAGGGGGCCTAAGCCAGGTCACCCCCTCCCACAAAATCTTCTCTTCGTCTGGCTCTGGTTATCGGCCGCGCCAAAACGCACTGCAGGTAGCTAGGACTTTCTGGGTTAATTACTTTATTGTTCAGCATGGACATAGGCTTTTCAAATTACAAGAGAAAGAAATCTACTGTTTGTCCCTTTTCTGGCGGGAGATGAATGACAAAGATGTTGCGGTTCCTTCAGGTTCCCACACTCAACCCTTGTGCTCATAAACCTGCAATGAAGGGAAAGGCCATAATAAGCCTTTGTAATGTATCCAGTTTATATCATTCCTTGGTAACTTTCCACTCATTTTCAAGAAACATCTTCTTCTTTTTCCCCTACTGTGTTGATTGGTCGACAATTGATGACTGCCAACTAGTTCGAAGAACAGTTTGATCCTAGAAGTAGTTTCATAGTTAGCTTCTGTAAACGTGAGATTCCGGTAGGATCACGGAGTGCTTGAGATCTCATTTTCATGCATTGCGTGTGAAATTTCGATCGATTTGGTTCATTTTACTTTGCTCTTCTGCTACATTTGGCTAATTGCGAAGATGGGGATGAGTGATGATATGATTAAATTGATCAATGGACACAACAAACACCCATGCTCAGTCCGGAATTCGAACCCGGCACACCTGGCATCGTAGCACGATGTGATAACCACTCCACCAGGGGGTAGGCGAAGTGAAATTTCGAGTGTGAAGCTGCCAGCTCGTTTTCCTCTCGAAAAAAATTAAGTAGGATCGACTGATCGACCAAATGTCCAACACATTGACTTTCTAAATTGGTGTCCGACTACCACACAGGCGACCGCGTTTGACTCCCAGGGCGGTTGATCTCACATGTGATGAAGAATAAGCCACATTTCAATTAAGGAAGGAAACGAGGTATGTAGTCAACTTTATATAGTAGAGTACATGCTCTAGAAATAATATGTTTCCAAATTCTGCATATTTTGTGATTTTTCTTCATTTAGCCTCCACCAGGGTTGTCAAAGGTCCATCTACCCAAAACTTCTATGGGTTCTATTGAGTTCCGTTGCAGGACCTGAACCTTTCTTCTCGCACAATTTAAATTCGGTCCTAGTAGTGTATTGTTCCATTAAAAAAAGGATACTGGATCATATTTAAATTGATCCGGAAAATATTCCTGCGCCAAATTTTAATTGATCCTGGAAAAAAGGTTCCTGGACAGTGTTTAAATTCAGCCGCAAAACAAGGTTCCTGCACCGTATTTAAATTCATACGGAAAAAAGGTTCCTGGACCGAATTCAGGCCTAGAACCCATTTACACTTGCTGATTTTCTCTCCCGGATGTGAAATGAATTTATTTACAATACCTGGACCATTAACAACCCTGGGATTGTTAAGATTAGGGAACGCATACATTTGTTCTATAGGATTCCGTTATAGGACCGGAACCTTTTCTCTCGCACAATCTAAATACGTACCAAGTTGCGAATTGCTTCATTTCAATACGGAACTTTGGCCCTATTTAAACTGATTCGGAAAAAAATGTTCCTTGACCGTATTTAAATTCTTCAGGAAATAAGGATCCTGGACCGAAATTAAATTCATCTGGAAAATAATTCATGGACCAAATTGAAAACGTTATAGATGAAGAGGTTCCTTATGGTCCAGAACCCATTTACGCTTGCTGATTTTCTCTCCTGGATGGGAGTTGAATTTATTTAAAATTCCTGGACCTCTAGCAACTCTGGCCTCCACCCGCAAATGCAGACGCTGTGGCTGCTGCTTAGTGCTTAGGCGGGAAAGTTGACTAGGCATACAAATAAAATTAATCCAAAGTTATATAGCGAATAATAGTTACTTACATAATAATATCATGAAATATTGAGAGCCAAATTACTTATCGAGCATTTTCTGTTATTTGCCTATCCTAGTGGGAGCGAAAATCTTTTGCCCTTGCTGGTGAATTCTGTTCCTGCAAATTCAAGACGGTATTTCTAATTTTCATTTCTATTAGGGTCGACAACTCCGTGGTGGACTGGTTAGCAGGTTACGCTACGAAGCAGAATGCCCCGTGTTCGAATCCCAGCCTGAGAATGTGTCTTCTTCGTGATGGTCCTTTCATCAAGTTAATCTTACCTCATTCTCATCTTCACGATTAGCCAAAAAGTGTCAGAAAAGTGAAGTAAAATGAACCAAGTCAATCAATCATTTCTATTTCGTTATTTTGAAATAAGGCAACTTTTCTACCTCTTGGGTTGAATGCGACGATGAGATTGAATGATGATCCGAAGGAATAGCGATGCGAGACATGATGCAACCACACCTCCTGTCCAAGGTCCGAACCTTGGACCTCTGGTTTCGTAGTGTGTCATGCTCATGCTTCTGGAGTGGAATCCTTTGAATGAAAAACTATAAAAGTAGGGTGAAAGAAAACAACATTGTACTGTGCAAAAAACCCATGTTTAGGTCCTCTAATGAAAACTATAGTTATTCAGTAAAATTAATTTTGAAGGACAAAGCCTCGAAGTGTTTTTCCATTCGGTGACGAGTAATCATCACATCGAGTCCCATCTAGTTTTGAGAGTGGAATTCGCTTACATATTGATTTCAAGTAGCTTCTCAATTGTCCTCACGATGTTAGACCATCACAGAAATCTTGGAGTTTCTACCAGTGATCGAACTTTGAAAGACTAGGGCGCAATAACTTGAGCGCACGAGAATTTTGTTGTTTCTATTGCCATCATATATTCAGTTTTGCACGTGCAAAGAAGATTACTTTTAAGAAACTAGATGTGTGCATAAAATTTCATTTATATCATCATCATTCTCCAATGTGTACAGTACGACGCCACAAAAGACTCGTGCATGTCCCATAGAATAGTGGTTAAGGGTGTCGCCTTGCACTAAAGGCCGCCGGATTCGATTCTGGTATAAACAATATACATGGGATGCCTATCTTGAACTCATTACACAAACATTTCATTTTTGCACCGTTGTCATACTTGTACGTACACCTAATACCAGCACCCTTTTATATCTAAACCCACGGAAGAGGGTTTTCTCTACTTCTCAATTTTCTTCGAGCAAATTTACAAATCTAAGGAGTAAGGACTAATGACATTGTTCTTGGTGTCTCAAAAATCTGACATAAGAGAAAATACATGGATTTTTAAAGACTGTCTAGATGCCATTAAGTTAATAAGTTCATTCTGCATTTAGATTCCTGAATAATGGCCATGGATTTCGCGAGTCTATATCCGTAATTTTTGGGGGGCTACAGGAGAAAATAATGTTCTCTTCCAACAAGATTATATATATATATATATATATATATATATATATATATATATATACTGTGTGAAAGTCGTCGCCCCCCTATCCCTCGTTTCTTTCCGGCCCTCTGGATTACTTCCTACTTTCATCCCTCAATCTCTCCTTTCACCTCACCCTGGGTGCCAAGCGAGCAGATTATATTTGCGCCGGAATTACAAAAGGGGGGGTTTCACATAACAATTTATATTTGTATGTCCCTGGTTCGTTTACACATATACAGCAAGTGAATATACAACTGGTTATATGGACAGTACCGTTGTTCTGGAAATCATAACATTCTCGTAGGATATATTGGTTTATTATACGTAGTTATATATATACATATTTTACAGAGCGTTTCCATGAGTGTCTTGCATAGACCAAAATTACCAAATCTCTAATAATATAGTTGCGCACCTATGGCATAACCATCGGCACTTCCCTTACCACCGAGTTAGCAAAACTATCTCGGTGGGCCTATCCTCAGCTTAAATGATATTCCGTTACAAATGCGTTTTCTTACGCCTTCTCTCTTTCTTTTGGGCATCAATTAATCCAATACGGAAATATCCACATAATCAAAGCTTTTTCTAAAAGGGGACTTGGGACAGCAACAGGGGCTGGCATAACCAGATGCTACATTGTTATATCCAGTCTAGCCACCATAAGTGGACTAAACTTGAGGAGACGTTCCTCTTTCGTCGATCAATGGGGAAACACTGTTTTTTTCCTAAAGCCCACTGGCTCTTTTTATAGCCGGGGTAAACGTCCGTGGACGTGGACCCCGTAGCGTTGGAAAATTCCACTACAACGGTCTCTTGAAAGACTGCTAGCTCCCCCAACCGGGGAGGTAAGAAACAGGGGAATCTAACATCCAGCAAAGCACAATTCAATAATATACACTTACATGCAATAATAACATAAAAGTACACTCATGGAAGCATATTACTTAACCCTACACCTTGTAGCTGGCCAGCAATTAATTATTACAATATACCAAAACCAGTAATGGTCAATCCGACCGTTACATAGTTCCCCCCTTCAAGAGGAACAAGAAAAAACAATACACTCAAAGCCAAAATCACCATATTTACAAAACCATCCAACACAATTACACAATACCCACTAAAGTATTCAACTGTTCTCAGAGTATCTGAAAAATGAAATAGTCACTAGTTCATTCACTTTATCACATTGTCCACAATGTTCACAGATTCACCAAGCTTCCTCTTCCTTGTGAAGTCCGCCACTGAAGTATCCTCTCTAGGATGAAGTCTTCCTCACAGCATCTTCCTTGAAGTTGGTTTTCTCTGGTTCCTGGTTTGACTCCCCAACGAGTCCCTGGTTCGACTCCCGACTGAGTCCCTGGCTTCGACTCTTGACCGAGTCCTTGGTTCGACTCTTCACCGAGTCCTTGGTTTGGCTCCCAACTGAGTCTTGGTTCGACTCCCAACTGAGTCTTGGTTCGACTCTCAACCAAGTCCTTGTTCGACTCTCAACCGAGTCCTTGTTCGACTCTCAACCGAGTCCTGGTTCGACTCTCAACCGAGTCCTGGTTCGACTCTCAACCGAGTCCTGGTTCGACTCTCGAACCTAAATCCACAATGTGTATTTCTGTTTACAACTTGGAGACACGCAAATAAATAAACAGTGTTGTGTGAATGAAGAAAATGGGGGTAAGTTATATACAAATGAAAACTAAAATAAAAATAAGAAACAAATAAAAGAAGATCGGCGGTCGGCTATTATGACAACTGGGATTGCTGTCTAGGCGGCCAGACGGTAGTCTTCCTAACCCTCATTAGGAGTTGTCGCGTGGCTCCCCTTGGCTGTTTTCTGTCCCTCCACCTCGCAGCAAAAGCTGGTGGTTTATGGCTGGACAACTGGCCTGGTTCACCTTCCACAATCGGACAACCCTTCCCATTCTTTGCCCTGAAAGTATCTTCTTTAATCCTTCCAGACATTAAACATGGACCTGAGTGTTCCGTTTCAAGTTCACCATTAACGCCACGCAATCTGCCAGATATAGTGTGCTCTTTCAGCCACACCTTGTCTCCAATGCGAAATTTACATGGCCTACTTTTGATTTCGTTCTCTTCATCCGGGAACATCTGTAAGGCTGGGCTCGTTTTCTTGTACTTCAGTCTCACTTCTTCTGTCTTCCTTTTGCTGGAAACAGTACAAGGAACGCAACTTCTGACGTAGCGAGCGATATCTCGTGTCATTCCAAGCCACGAATATTTCTCCTTGATTTTCGACGAAGTTTTCTGCTTCCCATTGTGTCCTGCAAATTCAGAATCGTGATGTGACGTCAATATTTGAGATTTCAAACTCAACGGGACCCATATCTTGGCTGTTCCCTTAGAATCTTCCTTGCAGTCTATCCTCCTGCACAAAACTCCCTCCTCATCCAAAAACGATTGATTGGCCAACTTAGCAACTTTTTCCTTATACTTCTTACTCCCAGAGAAATGCTTTTCCTTCAGTTGTTTCATTATATGAGATAACAAACTGTCTCTCATTTGCTCTGAAACAAGCGATGAAGTTTTTTGTAGCCTCTCAGAAACCAGTAATTCATCATTTTCATTGTCCTCTAAAGCAAAAGGCAAAAATGATAATGCATGGTTCTTCTTGTCCGTAGAAATGGAATTTTTTCGAGGAAATTTGCATTCCCTTTTTATTCCCTTCCTCCGTTTTCTCTTTACCTCTTTCGAGATTTTCAGAGAGCATAATGCACCAGCGTTTGCAGTCTTCTGAACTTCGAGTCCTTGGGAATCCACTAATTGGCCCGTATCCTCATTCGTAGACTTCCCGCTATTCTCTTGTGCATGTGTGTTGCATCCATCCAGGCGCGAGTGATCTGACGAGTTATTCCTTTCCTGTACCACGTTATTTCTCTGCATAACTGTAACAGCGAATTCTCGTTTACATGCACGCTTCGAGAACGTGTAAATCACGTCGCTATCTTTAAACGACCATCCGTTCTGCTCAATGTGCAAAATTATCCCACTCTGCTTCAAAAAATCCCTTCCAACGATTATGTCACGGAAACAATTCTCAAGGATGATAAATTTATGCTTAAATTTCATGTTATTAATACAAACAGTAGCATACATCTCGCCAACTAATATATAACGCTGCCCACAGCTAACGAAATGTTCCATTTTCTCGTCTTCATGAATTTATTTCCATCCCTCTCTAACAACTTGGCTGTCTCCAAACTTAGCGTAGAAGCTGAAGCTCCCGTATCTGCAAATAATACAAAGCGTTTCTTGTTAATCTTACATTGAATGAGAGGTTCGAGGTCTTGCTGAAAACAGCTTTCTCCATTCAAAAAACGGCCTTTGTTTCTGCGTTTTCTCCCGGCGGGTGACAGAATGTTTATTTGGGGACGATGCTGACCTCCCTTTCCAGCGGGTCGGTTCCTTTTATTGGTCTGTTGACATTCCTGAAGTTTATGGCCCTCACTACGGCAGCCCCAACAAATTATCTTTGCAGAATTTTTATTGGCCCCCGCTTGCCCAAAAGTTGCATCAAAAGAGGGTCTCTTTTGCCCTACGGTCGTGTCACCGCCAATACCCCTTCTTAGAAACGCGGTTGTTTCACAGCCCTTGATCCTTTTTCCTAGACCTGGATTCAGAGAGCATAAGGGTAGCTGGTCACTCTCGGTTCCCCCCTCGCTTGTCCTCGCGGACAAAGCCAAATGTTTTCCTCCTGTTCTTCGTGAGGTGTCCTCTTCAGTGTTGCAAACTTCAGAAAATGATAATTCCGTCTCACCGGCGAGCGGTGAAAAATAAAGCCTTTCTGAATACAACCTTCTCTGAACAATGGCTGCTTCAGATTCCAATTCCTTCAAAGTCTGAAATTGCATTCCATACGAATGCCTTCGGAAACTAGGGTGTGCATGAGATAGAATATGTTCGATTACTTCACATTCGTCTGTCTCTTTTTGCCTCATAGAAAACAGTTTTCTCATTCGACGAATAAACAATACAAGAGATTCTTCGCTCATTTGAAAGCGATTCAGAATCAAACGGTCAATTTCATTCTTATAATCTACAGAATAATATTCTTCTAAAAAAGCATTTTCAAAGCTCTTGAAATCTTCAAACGGGCGTGAAAATCTAAACCAATCCCCTGCAGCCCTCCTTAGCGAAAACGGAAGAATCGTGTCAAACAATGACCTCTCCGAAATGTCCATGACATCTTTATAATTCCGCAACTCCTGCAAATAATCATGCGGCGAAATCTTGTCATCGCTCCCTGTGAAGACTGGAATCGGTAAATTTGACTTCTCGAGAATTTTCTGAACTTTTTTCTCCTCTTCCTTAGCACTCTGCTGATCAGTGCGCGATAAAGCAAGATTATTTAAGTCCCTAATAATTTCCTCCTGAGATTTATCGCTTATATCCTGATTACCCAATAGCTGTCCAAGCAAATCTCTATCAATTTGTACTGCCATTTTTCCTACTTTACTTTTTCCACTACGTAATAACATTCACTTCTGTACGATCTTCGTTGTAAAAATTAAAAAAATCAACCCGTCCGTCAGTCCGTCTATCTTTCAAACCTATAGACCTGACGACAATTTATACAACAAGATATATCCTGGACAATAGAGCCCCCATATGTGTAAGTCGTCGCCCCCCTATCCCTCGTTTCTTTCCGGCCCTCTGGATTACTTCCTACTTTCATCCCTCAATCTCTCCTTTCACCTCACCCTGGGTGCCAAGCGAGCAGATTATATTTGCGCCGGAATTACAAAAGGGGGGGTTTCACATAACAATTTATATTTGTATGTCCCTGGTTCGTTTACACATATACAGCAAGTGAATATACAACTGGTTATATGGACAGTACCGTTGTTCTGGAAATCATAACATTCTCGTAGGATATATTGGTTTATTATACGTAGTTATATATATACATATTTTACAGAGCGTTTCCATGAGTGTCTTGCATAGACCAAAATTACCAAATCTCTAATAATATAGTTGCGCACCTATGGCATAACCATCGGCACTTCCCTTACCACCGAGTTAGCAAAACTATCTCGGTGGGCCTATCCTCAGCTTAAATGATATTCCGTTACAAATGCGTTTTCTTACGCCTTCTCTCTTTCTTTTGGGCATCAATTAATCCAATACGGAAATATCCACATAATCAAAGCTTTTTCTAAAAGGGGACTTGGGACAGCAACAGGGGCTGGCATAACCAGATGCTACATTGTTATATCCAGTCTAGCCACCATAAGTGGACTAAACTTGAGGAGACGTTCCTCTTTCGTCGGTCAATGGGGAAACACTGTTTTTTTCCTAAAGCCCACTGGCTCTTTTTATAGCCGGGGTAAACGTCCGTGGACGTGGACCCCGTAGCGTTGGAAAATTCCACTACAACGGTCTCTTGAAAGACTGCTAGCTCCCCCAACCGGGGAGGTAAGAAACAGGGGAATCTAACATCCAGCAAAGCACAATTCAATAATATACACTTACATGCAATAATAACATAAAAGTACACTCATGGAAGCATATTACTTAACCCTACACCTTGTAGCTGGCCAGCAATTAATTATTACAATATACCAAAACCAGTAATGGTCAATCCGACCGTTACAACTGTACATATACTTATGTAGGCCTATATGGTATATTAATAGTTTGTTAGTTTTTAATGGTTTGATAGAAAAAAATCTAAAGTTTTGGGCCCCCCCGAATTGATCAACCTAGCTACGTCCCTGTTCTTCGGGAGTTAAGTCTCGCATAGCTATAGGATCTGACAATACTTCTCGTATCTCGTTCACTTCTACAATCATCCTCTCCAGAAAATGTTTGGCTGTATCGGGACCGTGATATACATATGGCTCAGGGGCAATTATTTGATTTCGTCGCACCACAAGATACGCAAAACTTGAGATCTTGTGAATTTGACAAGGCGTGGTAGAAGAAACTTCTGGGTTGGGTTTACAGGTGGACAGCGGTTCAAGGAAGGCCTCTAAATCTGCAATGATAATAGCAGGGTACTCTCCCATAGCACTATGCGCCCGAAATTGCTCCACAGTACCAGGCTCTGGTAAGACTGCAACCCCAGGCCTGTTGTCGTTACAATAGCGCATGTGGTGTGCAAGCTTCTGGGCAGCAATGTCGGGACCTTGAATGTGTTGGTAATCTTGTGGTTTTTGATTATCGAACGTGGACAAGCACCTGCGACAGACTTCTATGCAACCATTATGCTTGTTTTTTTTGACCTGAAACTAACTGGGAGAGAGAGCAAATAAGCATGTAATGATGGCAAGTCTCGTTCTTGATAAGTAACAAATTGATTTCTTGTACAGCTTCACCTTCTATGTTGCTCACTCGAATAGGGTATACAATATTTGTGTTCTTAGTAAGGCCGTAAACATTGATAGCTAGTTGCAGGTTTAGTAAGTTGTGTGCACGGGTCTCGAATTTGTTTATGTCTGACAACTGAACTGGGTAGGTAATCCCAGCCATCGCATTTTCTAAGTTTGATTCATAGGGTATGTAGTGGGTAACACGATGCGGATTATCTTTCCGGTGGATATGATGCAGCACTGCCAGCACCGACCAAAGAAAACATCTTGAATCGCTATTCTGGATGTTTAGAACAGCCTTCTTGACTGCAATTATTGCCGGCAGTGGAACATAACTAGACCCAGACAGTGGAACAAACTTGTTAAGGCTCAATTTAAGTTTATGCGGAGTACCACACAACGAACCCCCGAGCCTTCAGCCTGATGTTCTTCCTGTTTGGCAACCAACTCCTCCAAGAATTTGTCGTAGATACTTTCGAGGTTGGCAACATCTGCCAAGTGCAATATTTTTGCCTTGGTATTATGGTGAAAGCTGTATTTCTCATCAGATGGTTTTTTGTATTGGCATCCCAGCGATGCATAAAATTTAGTAGAGTTTAAAGCCAGTACATCACTTAAGATAGAAATTATCTTGGGTCGCACACTCTCTAGGAAGCTATGTACATCGCATAAGCTATCTGAGGTAAAATCAAAATCCTCTAATATATGATCAAAAGCAAACCGGCTTGCTTTTGTTGCCGACTTGACGCGTTTGGCAGATGGTGATATGCTAAAAAAATCTGCTTCAGCCTTCCTTTTGACCGAGGTCGATGGTTGCAGCACAGGGTCTCCAGGACCCTTGCAATTAGGCATATGCTTTTTGACATGTGCAATTGTAAAGTGTTTGTTACACTTAGGACACAATTCGGTTGCTGTTAAATGCTTGCCAGGCACATAGGTACGACTATGTCGTGCATAATGAGCACTGGAAATATTTTTCTTACATGTAATACAAATCTTCGTAGGACGCATATTTTTGGGGGGTGTTTATATATGTAGATATTCTGATGTATGATTTTTTAGATGTCGAATCCACACGTACTGTTGTACAATTAGGTACAAAATGTTGTACAATTAGGTATAAAGTGCAGTACAATTAGGTACAGAGTATTGCACAATTAGGTACTGAGTGTTGCACAAATAGATACCCCAAAAAAACACTATAAGAAAAATAACTACTCTTCAATCAGTCTCACAAAAACTCAACTACACTGCACTGTGTATACAATTTTTAAAAATCAAACAGAAAATAATTGCTACTCACCATGTAAGGTAAATCTACGAGGAACACTGCGACAGGACGTCCGTACTCTTCAAGCTGCTCTCGCAGACTGTGACTGACTGCTCTGTGCACCTCCTTATATAACCTCGGTTTATTTATGACATATTTTTCCTCCAATCAGAAGAGACCACGTTAAGTATGACGTATTTTTCCACCAATCAGAAGAAACCACGTTAGATATGAGTCATCATATTACATCATAATTTGTTGCGCAATCAGAAGATATGAGTCATCACATTACGTATTTTTTAACTAATCAGAAAACACAATATCAAAAACATTCGCCTCTAGCGCAGGCTAATTACTGCTTATATATTTACAACTTGCAACCCCTCAGATTAATGTGTAATGACCGATATATACAAGTACATAGGTTCTGTTATTATTTTGAGGGGTCCTATATTGGACACACGATGGGGTCCGACATAGGGTCATCAGCTATATATAATAAACATCGCCCGTGGCAGTAACTTCGCAAAACTATAGGACTAATAACACAGTTACCATATACTTGGCTATTAGCTCCATTAGCAGTAATATTTCTAATGTACTCACTTTCGACTTTGTTCCGCAACAGACGTCACTCCAATGTCCTGCGACTATTTTACTCGACCACGTGCACTTTTCACACCTCACAACGGCCTACTGGTGCGAGCAAAATAGGTCTCAACTTGTCCACCACACAACAACGTCCCAAGCTACAGTTTTCCATCTCCCGCTGTTAGGTTGCAGGTGTGGACATTATCAGAACAGGTGGGGGTCCTACATAGGGTTGGGGTCCGACTTTGGTCACTTTCTTCTATAATATTTATTTTCATGAACACAATGTCAAGAGCATTTACCTCTAGCACAGGTCGCTTGTTTCTGATATATTACGACTTACAGGCTAATAAGAGCTTATACAAGAGCACCCCTGATTGTCGAGCTGTAGAAGCCACAATTTTCCTAACCTATTTTTTTTTATTAATATATTTGTAAAAATCCATCTAATGTCTGAAATAAAGAATGTTAACTGTTTAAGGAAAATTTTTGCAAAATATCCTGCCATTTGCTTCAACTTACCAGGACCCCAATTTCATACGCTTGATCCTAGAAGTCACATGCGCAGCCATGTCCTTCGTAATCGCATATGCTAGTCAGCCAGATATTATCATAGGAGAATCACATTTCACCATGATCCTACCCAAACTGACATTGCACAAGCTAGAAGAAACAGGGGCGAGATATTTTATGTTAATTACGGCAGCCTGTGTGCGGTTATAAGTTAATTATCAAAAGAGCACTCTAATATATGACAATACCACTTACAATCTTCCCTAACACACAATCAACATACCAGGTAAGATCCTATTTGTCCTTTTATACCCACCAAAACACCTAGTTTTTTTGTTTCCTCATAGATGGTGCTGACAGCGCCACCCAGCTCGAGATAGTTCCTTTGTTTACTAACAGATGGCACCCACTCTCCTCCTCCGAAAATTTTCAATAAAAAAACTTAAAATGTTAAATATCTTGAAAACGGTAAGAGATAGAGCAAAAATGGCAATAGATACCCCTTGGTGATTTAGGGAATGTAGATTACGTACACCAAGTTTGGTGATCCTAAGTCAAGGGGTGGGCCAACTTCCAAAAATTTCCATTTTTTCTAGACTTCGTAACTTTCGAACGGATGGTCGCAGAGACGTGGGGTTTCTTGCGTTAACATCGTCTCGGTGTCCTCTGTCTTCCTCTACCAAAATTGGTATAGGTCGTCATAGAACCAAATTTACCCCCTCTAGGTTTCCTCAATAAAAAACAACTTAAAATGTCAAATATCTCAAACGGTAAGAGATGGAGCAAAACAGACTGCGATTTTGACTTCCAAGAAGCATTTTATGATAGTAGAGAATACCCATACCAAGTTTGAGCGCACTACGATTAATATGAACAACCCCCCGAAATTTCAGGGGGTGGGCCATATCTCGAGAACGGTTAGAGATAGAGCAAAAACGATTAAAAAAGCAGAAAAGCTTAACGAAAAGCACATGGTATAAGCTACCTGTATATGATGTTTTCAATAGTTGTTGTCTGGGAACCATGTTGGCCCACCCCCAAAATTTAACTTTAATGGACCATATCTCGAAAACGGTAAGAGATAGAGCAAAACAGACCGCAATTTTGACTTCGATGAAGCATTTTATGATAGTAGAGAATACCGATACCAAGTTTGAGCGCGCTACGATTAATGTGGCCCACCCCCGAAATTTCGTCAGTGGACCATATCTCGAGAACGGTTAGAGATAGGGGCAAAAATAAAAAAAATAGTAATACCCTAAAAGGTATTGCTAGATGCCACCCTTGTCGATTTAGGTAATGTATACCAAGTTTGGTGGTCCTACGTCAAAGAGGGTGGGCCAACTCCCAAAAATTTTTCATTCTTTTTTTCTTGTAGAAACCCCCATCGTAAAAGGCTATGGCAAGAGCCCAGTAGGCTGCCAACATTGCTTTATGCACTGGAACTACATAAGGCAAGCCTAAAGCAAGTTTGCCAGCTCCTTGCTTTAGGTTAAGTTAGACTAGGAAAAGTACACGAGCGCACCACTTACGCGTTTGCCTTATGATATTTTCAGTTAAGGTTGCAAAAAAAGCACCACTTTCTGATGCAGAACTCTCTTTATCTCTCTACTGACCCTCATCTAATAATCATTTAACTTCATTGCTGTGTCTCGTAATCAAGGATTCCCGGGGTCGATACCCGGTGAAGGCACATGGTGGTTCGGATTCCACTTTAACCTGTAGGTCCAGTCCCGATTAGCCTTACTGTGCATAAAGTGGACTTAAAACACCAAATCAAGCAATCAACCAACCAACCAACCAACTTTATTGCTGCGTGTAGAAGTGTAGACAAATAGTGTTAAAGAATCAAAGACATTGATTCCCTTTTTGCTTAATTCAGCATGAATTTGTTCGTTTGCCATCCTCAATTAACTTGAGAAGGTACGGGAAAGCAGTGAAGAAGAACTACATGTTATAAACATTGCTTCCCAAGAGCTATAATCGCCTCTATGAGGCGATAAACTTGTATGATTTTACATGTTATTAAGCGGCCCGCACCTGAGGGGTCCCCTTTTTGACGTCACTCTAGCAGAAGACCTTCACGTGCCGCCATAGCGCGGGAAGCCGGAATAGCACCCCGTTATTAACAAGGTAACTTAATATATAAGGTAGCGCCATCCGAAAATTGCCGATCATGCACGAGTGCGTGACGTCATGTGGGAGGATCGGTTATGCTCGGTGCCCCTTCGGTTATGTTCGTTCGAGGCTTGGCCGAAGCAAACGGCCGCTATCATTTCTATGCGAATTTCAGAGAGGAAAAGTGTTTCATTACTTTGAGGGGTAAATATTAATTATCATACTTCGGGATGGTATTAAGGTATTCCTTTAAAACATGCTACTTTTAAAAGAGGGAAAATTGCGCATGCAAAAGTATTGTAAAAATTCATGTTTCTGAAACCTGATCGATATATTACAAAAAAGGTTGTCCGTGTTCTCATTAGCATTTCAGAATTCATCATTTCATAAATCGTATTATGATTTTAATAAAAAACGTTTCATGCTAAAGAATAATTGCATAGTGAAAGAGTTACAAAGAAAGAATTGATTGACAGATTTGGTTTATTTTTGCTTTTCTGTCTTTTTTTAAATATGAAAGGAGGTAGTCTCCCCCCCCTTTCGATCTCTTTCTTTGTTTCCACAAGCCGGTCTCCTTGGCGTAGTGGTTAGCACATCGCGCATCAACGCCAGGGGTCAGGGTTCGAATCCTGGCCTGGGCATGGATGTTTGTGAGTGTTCATTCATCAATTGCATAATTTCATCACTCAACCCTATCTTCGCAAATAAGCCAGAAGTGACACAAGAAGTAAAGTAAAGTAAAGCAAATCAATCAATCAATCTTTGTTTCCACATATACTATCACATTTACTAATTTCTCATTTTCTCATTAAGGACAAATCAATGTCTTACCCGATTGGATTCGAACCCAGGACCCCTGGCGTCGTAGTGCGCTGTTCTAACAACTCCCCCACGGAGATCGTCAGAGGCCTCCGAGGTACTACGGGCCTCACAGAACGTCCCAGGAGTACTATCGGATTATAAATTATGGAAATTAGAGTTTGGACAATAAATAAATACAATATATAATATATAATCTATAAATAAAAAAAACTGTTCTTTATTTATTGAATTTCAAAGAGAGCGATAGTTTGCGAAACTAAAAAAAAATCCTATTTTGTTCTCACGACGATAAAAATAGAAGGCATAATAAGAAATAAATTGGTAACTATAGATTAACACAGAATTGAATAAGCTTAATTTGGATGTAAATCGTTTTTATGTGGTTCTACTGGTTAACTTTTAATTGAGTCGAAACTTGAATATCCCTAATTTTTAATCCTATAGCAGTCCGGTATAATCAGTTTACAACATTTAACACAACGCAGTACAAAAACCTAATATTTAGTTTTCTAACTGAATCGTTCCTTCTTATTCATTCAGAACGTTGTAATCATTTCCAAGAACATTTCATATTTTACATAACATCAGAAAGTATTAACATTATACTGATATACTTAAAATCCAATCTTTACCGTTCTCCATAATGTAACTTTATTTTTCAAATTATCAAGTGAAAGATGCAATATGCAATCTAGATAAAATTTTACTCTGCATTTGAAACTTACTCTGAATTCGAAAGAATCCTCAACCTGCTTCATATATTTATTTAATGTACAATAATTTACGGATCAAAGTTCCACATGCAAATTTTTTTTGGAAAGTTTTATGTGGAGGAAGAATGACGAAATAGTTTGTAAGATTCTAGTTTCAGACATTGAAAACGCAATTCCAGTTTGTAATTTGCAGATATTTTAAATTTCTCTGGTTCAAATTTGGCTACAAGTTATCGTTGTCATAGTTCTGAAAAGTATTTTTTCGTATTAAGAACTTTACATACAAACGCGTGCAGAAGACGAGCCAAAGTGTACAAGTACTAATTTAACTAACTTAACCTACTCTAAATACTTGAGGAGTGCTAGGAACATCAAACTTAAATGTCTTAACCTACTAAATTCAAGCCTATAGAAATAGATGTATGATCACACCATAGAATAGAAACGGTAAATGAATCGCTTTGAGAATATCGATGAAAATATCTTCGTTCTTAGTTTAATTAAACAATAAAGGAGAAAAGTTACATGAACTCACAATGATTGACTGTGCAAGTGTACGAACTATTATTCGTTAAAGAACTTTGTCCGCAGATTTTTCATTTCCATTTCCATGTGTGCTGAGTTGTATAACCAGAAAATATACTCCAAAGCTGATATGCGACACACATTTGTACATTAACGAAGTAACTTGCATTACACTAGTCTTAGATCTTGCTCTTTTTGACAGAAATGTACTACAAAGAAATAACGTAACATCCAATGGTTTGTATTGAGTACAAGGGTACAAAATTATTTACAATGTATTTGTGAAATACCAAAATTGCAAAAATTTCAATTATGGGTGTAATATTCACTCATGCAATATTTACCATTGTGCATACAACTCTATGTAACTCGAATTGAAGATGTACTAAGCGAATTTAATTTCCAATAGCGTGAAAGTTAGTACGCGATCTTCGAAATGCACATTTTCGACAACGTTTTTCACAATAATGTGAACATACAAATCACAATCAACATCGGTTTGTGTTAAATAAATGAATTTGTTAGTAATTATAAATCCGACTTACATGAATCCGTTTTACCCATACGATAATGTTACCGCAGATTGATAGTGGTTGTTTGTAATCTTTAATTTATTTGCTTCTGAATGCAGACGTGTGTTTCTCCTTTGTAGACGATCGAATATGTTCTCAAACTACGAAACATTGCTTGCAGTTTGTGTATATATCTTCGTCTATATATTTTTCTCTTTTCTGGCAGCATAGTCTTTAGCTTATATAGGGCACATCTTCCTCGGTTTTTTGGTACTAAAGTAGGTAAATTTCTTAAATTGGGTGTAATTTTAGGGATGGCACTGCAGTTGGCTTCAGCACGTTCTTTGGTGGAAAATACAGAAATTCTGCTTTTAGATCTCGCACATAGTCTTCTTCACAATAATTGGCACTGCACACTTGCATTTTTTACATTTCGTCTACAAGCATGAATCCACTGTTTACTTACGCATTTATCGACTGGAAATCTATGATAATTTATGTAAGTTCCTCTAGTTGTCTGGTTATAGTTTTCATAGCTTGTTGCAGCACAATTAGACATGATTGCAGACCTTAAGATGGCGCCAACGAGCGAAGACGTGCTTTTATCAGCTCCTCTCAAATTGAAGACAAAATATGATGATAAATGTGCAAAGTGTAAAAGATCTGTAAAAAATGGAATTCTGTGCGACATGTGTGACGAATGGTTACACTTTAAGTGCGGCAACCTGAATGCCGATGAAGAAATCGACCAAAACAGTGAATGGTTCTGTCCGCAATGTGAAAACGGAGAAAAAAGTGTTGAAAACGAGGAACTCGCGAATCTTTTGCTGGTAGTGAATCTACTGCAAAGTGATATAAAGGAGTTAAAAAATGAAAATGAAGCCCTGAAAAACAGACTAGAAACTATAGAAAAGGCAAAGGAAATAAGAAATACTACATCCTCAAGTGGTTAGGAAATCAACAAAGAAAAAACATCACATCGATAGAATAAATTTCGAAAGTAAAAACAGATTTTCTACACTACAAGATTTCCATACTGAAGAAATACACCCAGAAACTAATTCAAGAACGTACAGAAGAAATATGAAGTCAAAAAACACAACCACAAACATCTCGAAAATAGAAGAATCGAGTGTTAGTCAACCAGAAGTGCTCATCTATGCTGATAGTCATGGTAGAGGAATGGCAGAAAAAGTGAAGGGTCAGCTAGGCGATGTTTCAGTGTTAGGTATTGTAAATAAATTACAAATGATAAGCGCAACGGCAGTTCGGTATGAAGTTCGAGTTGAGTGGGCATTTTCAAAATGTTGACGAATTTCTAGGGCGTTCTCTACATATCAATCGAGCCGGTACGTGTTGACATTCATACAGATGAATACATTACCAACTCTCAGGTTTCACGGTGCATCCTGTCATCTTCATGGGCGATTGAAATCACTTAATAGTCACACAAAAGGTCGCGACAATGAAAATGCGAAGAGCGTTCCTACATCTGGTTCCTCGGCGTCTCTTCCTCTCGGGATCAGTGAACATCTCCGTGGTCAGGCGCGATTCGGACGTCGCATCTGGGTGGTCGTTCTTGGCTCGTCGGCGTCTTCTCCATCACCGTCGGACGATCTCGCGCGTCGGGACGTCAACATGGCAGCGTTCGACATCTCTCTCTCTCTTCGTGGCGGCTGGTAGGATTCGTCGGTGCATCGGGACGTCAACAGGGCAGCGTTCGACATCTCTCTCTCTCCGTGGCGGCTGGTAGGCATTGTCGGCGCATCGGGACATCAACAGGGCAGCGTTCGACACCTCTCTCTCTCTCTCTCCGTGGTGGCTGGTAGGCATCAGGCGGCGTAGCTCGTCGTTTCTTGGCATGTTGTAGGCATGGGTCGTAGTCTTGTCTGACATCGGGCGAATCGAGGGTAACGCCCTCATCTCTCTTCTTCCTCTAGCCCGCCATAATTTTCGATGTTCCTCGTTTCACAAAACGGCGTAAGGTTATCACGGAAACACAGTCTCGCTTCAACTTCCTCCAGCGGTTGAGGTAAGCGCACTCGTGTGGACTTACTGCCTATCTACACTGATGTTCGCGAAGCACAACAAAGTCCACGGTATACGGAGAGGTAACACGGAGGTGCTCTCGCTACGAGAATCGCGGAAAGACTGTATACGGAGAGGTAGCACGGAGGTGCTCTCGCTACAAGAATCGCGGTAAGACTGTATACGGAGAGGTAGCATGGAGGTGCTCTCGCTACAAGAATCGCGGTAAGACTGTGTGTCGAAAAACCATGTCCTTCGTTTTATTCCGATTTCGAAAAAGGACGCTCGGCGCTTGTTGAAGGGATGCTTCCGGAGAGGTCATTACACTTCGCTCTATTGTCTGCCAACCTGGACGGGTCATGCTCGAAGTTTGGTTTCTACGGATTAAGCTTCCGCCTTGCTGTCGCCCATAGCTCAACTGCAATCAGTGCCCACAAACTGATCAATTACAACCAATTTGATCTTGCATCCGTAATTGTTGCTTGATCGCGACGAAACTCCACACATCCGTCCTTGCACACATGCTGCTGCGCTGGTAAAAGTTTCAAATAAATCTGACCGCTGAAAACCGAGATATTTAAATGGTTGTCATTACGGTCGAATTTCCTAAGCTTTAGACGCATAACGTGACCTTTCAGGTGCTCACCCTTAAGACACGCGAACGTCTCCTTCCTCCCGTTGGCTTGGTGCATCAAATATATATATACATACAATTAAAGACACTCAACACCTTGATTAAGCACATTATTTGACCGCTATGGATTTGAATAATAATAATAATGATAATGACGACGGTAAACGTGACTGTCACATACTTTCCAAAAATATATGCATTACCGGGCAACTTGTTTCAACATAAGTGACCTTTTACTTGTGAGAAATGCAAACAATTCTATTATTGCATGTTATTTTCAGGTTTCTTTTATGTGCAGTTCATTTTTCTTTACGGAGCATGTTGTTTGTTAGTTTTTACTTAGAAATTTTTAAATCCTTATTGTGTGTGTATCTTTTCTTCGATTCTGTAGCTTTTCAGTTTTGCGACTGGTTTTAGAAAAATAAAATTCACTTTTGTACATGCAAAACTGTAGTTAAGAACGGAGACAAAAAGGTTTAAACTTATGATTTTGCACACACAGGAGATGATATACAGTCCCGTGCGAATTAATCGGAACAAGCTCCTTTTTTGTCTGAATTGTCAGCACTTGCCCAGTAGGTGGCAGCAATGTACATGCTGTGGCTATTTTTATCTCCCGCATTAACTTGAGCATTGTTGACACAGTCGGGCATCTTGTGTGTTGATCCTTTGCGTTTTTGTACATATCTATGCATTCGTAACTGTATTTTGTTCCATATAATCAGTAGGCTAATTGTTGCAGAGGTGTCTGTGAGATTCTGCCAATGGATACGACACCTAGGAAACGTTCTGTGTTTGTGACTTTATCGCAAAATATGTCTATGACGCAAAGGGAGATAGCTGCAAAATTCTCTGTTGGGGTAGCTACCATAAATCAAATTATCAAGCAGTACAGACAAACTGGTTCCATTTCACCTAATAAAAAGGAGCAATGTGGGAGGAAGAAGAAGACATCGCCATATGATGACCGATTTCTTCTCAGGAAAAGTAAAAAAAAACAGACTCTAACTGCAGTGGAATTGACATGGGAATTGAGGGACAAAGGAGTGCATTTGGACGTTTCCAACGTACGACGTAGACTTCTTGCAGCTGGACGGAAAGCCAGGAAACCAGTGAAAAAACAATTTCTTTTGGCTGCAATGCGCAAGAAATTTCTCTCGTGGGCCCGTACTCGTCGAAATTGGACAGAAGACGACTGGAAGAAAGTTGTGTTCTCAGATGAAACACATTTTGCAGTTCAATATGTGCGTCGGTCGAGTAATGAATCTGTAATGTCAGCACATCTGCAACAGACGTCTGAAAGGACAAGAGAGAAAGAGGAGAGGAGAAGGAAGAAAAATGAAGGGAAAAGATCATGAGATTAAAAGTCCAACCACATTCTATATGGAAGTAATTGAGTTTAGCTTTTGAGGTGAAAGTAAAGTAGGTGAAAGTGAAAGTCACCTGCTAGAAAGTTCCTAACAACTTTCTAAATAGTCTGGAGGGAGTAATGTTTGTGTTTATATAAGGCCCTGTTTTTGTATCTTGTTACTTTTGTACTTGATACAGAGTCTGAAGAAGACCTTGCTAGAAGGTTGAAACGTTACGTTTAGTTTATGTTTTTAATAAAATAAATTACTGCCTTGGTCAGCATATTTAGTTTTTCGTAATCATGGAAACAAGGCTTAATGGTGTTAT
Organism: Lepisma saccharinum; assembly: GCF_977018435.1. Classification (NCBI taxonomy): domain Eukaryota; kingdom Metazoa; phylum Arthropoda; class Insecta; order Zygentoma; family Lepismatidae; genus Lepisma; species Lepisma saccharinum. Next base: position 40,155 of record NW_028143628.1, read on the forward strand.
GATTCAAGGGGTTTTGTCTTTAACCCTAGAACACAAACACTTACTGGAAGGAACATGTTCACTGATAAAACCATCTACAAAACCATTTGTGATTATCAAAACATTTTTTTTTTTCTCATTTACCTTTTTATTTTATTTACAGTTGTTGTTATTTAACAGTCTTGGAAATGCAAAATTTAGTGTCTGAAATATTGCATCAGATAATTGATTTAAAAATAATATTTTGCAAATTAAACTTTTTCTTTGTAATAATAAAAGTGCCAAAAATGTTCTTCAATATTCAAAATGTAAAGTATTTATTATTGTCAGTTAGATTTTAATTTGAAATTACATTACGTCCTACTGTACTTTATTTTTGTAAGACAATTGAGCTCGTAAAAATTAGGATGGGTTAGTGGTCTAGAGTTAATAAGGAACTATGTATTTAGACATTTACTTTACAAAACTATGACATAAATATTGTATAATAAGAATAATAACAAAATGGCAGAATACTACACTAAATTACAGACTACTTATAAATATATCAGATTGGTAAAATTATCACTAGTATTACTGATACACTGATATCAATAAAGTAACAATTAAGCTGTCCCATCTGTAATAATAATACAGGGTGGCTACTGACTGGGAATTCCAGGAATTATGCATGAATTATTGGCTCCGGGAATTATGCGTGAATTCTACGTGAATTTTTCTACATAGATGTGATAGATGGACTTTTATTAATCAAATGAATTCATACATTACAAATGCCCTGAGGCAAGTTTTTCACAGTTAAGCTTTTATTTCTATTGAGGAACGAAAAAAGGAAGTTGCTTGGAAAATAAAACAAAATTATCCTAGAATTAGATTTGATCATTATATCCCGTAACATTTGTGACTTGGGTTTGTAGATGTATTTCAAGTCTGAAATGACAAATGTAAACTCCGTACCTTAAATTGAATATTTTAAATAGTATATATACACACCGTTTAATTGAATTGAATTAGAATTTTTGGATACATTGAAATCATACAGCCCCTTTATATTGTTAGTTATTTGTGTGTGTGTGTGGATGGTGAGAGGCGATAATACTTGTAATTTTGAAATAAGGAGAAAACATTACTTTGACCCTTGAATTTTTTAAAAGTTCGCCTTGAAAAACTGGGAATTATACTTGAATTTTATCATGGTCGTAGAGTGGCCACTCTGTAATAATATCCAGAGGTCCCAGGTTTGAATCTTGGGCTGGACATGGGTGTTCTTTCTGAATCTCTTTGTCAATTTTGTCATATCATCACTCATCCTCATTATTGTCATTAATCAAAAGTTGCTGAGGGCCTCCCCGATGGCGCAGTAGTGGCGTTGTTGCCTTGTAATCAATGGGTGCCGGGTTCAATACCCGTTGGAGGCACATAGTGGTTCGGATCCCACTTTAAACTGTAGGTCCAGTCCCTATTAGCCTTTCTGTGCATAAAGTGGACTTAAAACAACAATTCATTCATTCATTAAAAAGCTGCTGAAAAGCTATGCTAAATAACAATCTAATAATAACTGAAAAAAGGTGAGGATGGTATAGCTATGAGGGGAAATGTAGTGTATTGTAAAATAAATTAAAAAATATTATAGCACTGTGTATTGAGTTGGAAAAACTTGGACGATTCTGGAAAACTCAGGGAAAATACATTTCTAATGCACGTGGGAACTCTGTAAACTATTGTGAATAGCTGGACAACTATGAAAGCAAACCACACAGATTCATGTGAATGTTCTAGAATGAATTCTAAGCAGATATAATTTTGAAAATGGTATCACTGATATTGGCCAAAGGTTCAGGTGAGCCTTAACAGTTTCAAATTCAATATGATTTCTGTAGAAATTCAACTAACAAGGTGTATTACATGTTTAACTTGTGTCGTAAGGAAATATTGGTGTAAAAAATATGCATGCATGGTACTGTTGGTTCTTCAATGAGCAAAACACACTAAATCTGTCAAGTAAATGATCAGTCTTCTCGATGAGTGAATATCTGCCTTGCTGAGCATTGCTTGGATGCTTTCGTGCTTGTGGCATTTTGCATACTGCTCAATATATCTAATTTTGTGGAGTAGATCAGTACAAAAACTCGACCACAATGTTATGTGAAGTGGCATAAAATTATCATTTTTGAATGGTCTTAACAGGTTGGTATAATAATAATAATAATAATATTTTGCAGGCAGTTACTGGGCTCCTGAGAAGACCTGAAAATGAAGAGGCAATAAGGAAATTCCCGATAGGATTTCTACCCCTGGGAAGAACCAATACAGTCGGCAAAGCTCTCTTTACAAAGGATTCTGATTACGTGAAGTCTCTTGCAGAAGCTGCCATGGCCATTGTAAGGGAAGTTCTGAGGCCAGTGGATGTTATGAAAATCGAGGCATTAGAGGTTAATATATTTCTGGATGAACAAAGTGTTGGCTGGCTTGTAATAACCCATGGCTCTACAGCCCGTAAGGAGGGCCTTGGTCTCCCTCCCACAATTCTACCTAGAGGTGTGGAGATCTTCAACCAGTAATGGGGTCAGCACGTCGAACCCCCAGCCATTATAGGAGTTTTTTATGACTGGGTTACGCTGCTCACTCGTAACTCCCCAATTTCCTCGCAATGGCCGAGAACCCAGAGGCTGAACCCAAGCAGACTCGAACTCGTGCCATCCCACAGTCAGAGCCCAAAGCACAGTGCCTTAGACCGCACAGCCACGGAGGATAACGTTGGCCGGCTTGTATTAAAAACAAATGTTTTCTGCCTCTTACAATGAACTTTCAGGATAACGGGGGTTGAAATTAGATGGTTGACCATCCCAACTGAAGTTTATTCATTGAGTATTTCTGAGTGAGTCAGGCAAATGTAGGGCTGGCTAGCTTCTTGAAAATTTATGTAAAAAAATTGACTCTACCACTGAGCTACTATCAAACTCACCGTTGCCTCCTATCTACTTAGATATTTGTTTTTGATTTCAGGTATGTATATACAAAAAACTGTATTCTACACAATTTATTCATTGTTCCATGCAAAAGCCATAGCAACAACCCACAAAAAATAGAAACCTGCTCCAAAGGGGAACCTATGGACTATCAGCCTCACTCCCACATGCCTCAGCAGAGGTTAGCGATCAGCCAACCAGTGACAGGTGATGTGTGGTCAGCATAAGGAACCTGCAGTCATTGTTGTATATTTGTTATGCTTTCCCACGGGGACTCGAACTAGCACACGTCCTGTAGCCTGAGCACAAAGCCTGACACCTTAGATTGCACTGCCATGTTGCGGGACAACAAGCCATACCAATCAAAAGTAAGCCGAGGACAGAATTGGAACTGGTCTACGATGCCAGGGGTCCTGGGTTCGAATCCTTGCCTGGGCATCCTGTCTGGGTGAATATACTGTGCAACCCAAATTTTATGTTCCTCGATTTTACATTTTCCCGCATTATACATTCAATCTTGATGGTCCCAAAATAGCAAAATGTTACAAAATTTTCCTCGAATTTACATTTTTCTTGCATTTTAAGTTTTTTCTGGCTTGGTCCCTTGAAAAACGTAAAAATCGAGTGTCCACTGTATATGCCATCTGCAGTCGAAGCAAACACAAGGTGTATCCATACGTCTTCTGCACTGCAACAGCACATTGCAGACAGTGACATGCACTGAGGAGTAGCTAGTCTAGCAGAGATAGATCAATCAATCTCACATCTCGAATTATATTCAAATCACAATATTTATTGTCTTAAAGCCACTATGACAATAAAAATATTACATTGTCATAACAACATTTGAAAATGGCTAAGTTCAAAGTTCCACATTTGTGCAATATTTATAATAAGTTAGTCATAACAGTTATTTTGGACTGGCAATATGAAAAACAAATATCTTCAATCATATGTGTTCTTTCAGACAACAAAGATATGATATATTCAAATTTATAATTAAATTTATTCAAATTGTGTACATTTGCATTGGCTTCAAGGTTTATATACAAAGGTCAACTCTTTAAAATTGTTCAATGTACAATGTGATGTCATACTTGGTATTTTGTATCAACATTCAAAAAATGGTAATTGTGATCAATAGATAAATATATTGTAATATACATAGTAAAATAGCTATAACAGAGCAAATATGTACATTTACAACACAAACATTCAAGATGTTAAGCACTTAGGGACAAAAATATAAAACAAAAACAATTGAAGATTGCACATACTAAAAAATCTGGCTGGAACTAGTTGCTCTAATACTAGTTGTCTGTGACTTGGTGGAGAGCTCAAGATGGAACAAAGATAAGTACAAATTTAGCATTATGGAATGGGGATATATTTGTACAATAATTGTTGCTTTTAAAGCATTAAACTTGGCAATGTGATAATAACTTGGATGTTTAAGTTATATAGAAGCCTTTTATGACTTGAATGAACTTTGATCATGATATAATCTGATAGAGATTCGAAAGTTGTGGAATGACACTGATATGTATAATGGATGCCATGTTGAGTTTGAAGCAGTGAATGAGTATCTGTTTTCATCTTCCTTAAGCGGCTGGCTTGTGAATGTTACAGTTCCTCAAATGAGTGCTTGGAGGAAGGTCGCATAGAGTGACACTTATATGTTCTACGTTTGGAGGTGATTTGAGAAGATGATGAATTTCGAAAACTGAAGCTCAGAATTGTAGATACAAAGACTTGCTTTATCCTGGAAGGAGATAACAAAGATATATATATATATATATATTTTTCTTATGTATAGCATTGATATCTTATAAATATTCTTGTAAACAAAGGCATAATTTGATGCTATTGTAATTTTTGTTGTTTCTAGTTTTTTTCTTTCATTTTTATCAATATAATAATTATAAAGTTATCAGTATATGTAAATTTAAATTTCCTTTCCAATATAGCACCATAGCTACTACCTATTGTGCTGATACTGAGTTTGAATTATACTGACAAAAAAGGTTAAACTTAGATTATGAGGACTAAAATGGTACAATTATTGGATAGGAAAGAATAAGTTATTGAGTTGTGAATATTCTTGTTTCTGATATTAGTTTCAATACCTAACATTATGGAGAAGGAGATCACATTGGCTGACATTGTGATGATGCTCAAATCGCAGCAGGCAGAAATGAAAGAAGGTATCTGCAGTGCAAGGTCAGATGAAAGAAAGCATTGAAGCCAGTAAAGCTCAAAGTAAGGAACTTAGAGAAATTAAGGTAGATATTTCACAGTTCCGTAAAGAATGCTTAGATAGAACAGAAAAGTTAGAAAAGAAAGTTCAATTACTGGATCAAAGGATGAATGATGAGCTAGTTTATCTTGCTGCGGATATGGATAAAAAATTAGACAATACAGTTAGTAATTTATCCAAACAGTTTACTTCTCAACTGGATCAATGTCTTGAGGTTTGTGCTCAGTGTAGTGTATCACTTGGTACATTAAGTAATGATCTAATTAAGAAGTGAAACCAAATATGCTCATTCAACTGAACCACAGGTTGATGTCAAATCTATTGGCATACAACATGATGAGGTTGATGAAGATGTTATGTCTAGCAGTGCAAGGCATATTATTATCACTCGCATTCCAGAGAATGATGCAATTAGGAGTGATGTTGATAGTGATAAGTCGGTGGATATTAGTACAAGGCATAAGTATTATAGAGATGATGAATTGCATAAGTTGCATGATGTAAATAATAAAGACAATATCAACTCTTCTTTGGAATTAGGTGTTAAGAATGCACTTTACAAATAGAAACCAATATCATGAGTGTAGTTAATAATGCATTAACGCCAGTATCAACTCATGATATAAGAGCAGTTAAAAATACAGCTAAAGCACAGCGTGACTGTACACCTCGAATGAGTTCTCACACTGTAAATCAGAGACAACATACAGTTGGGAATAAAGATGAAGTTTGTCATGGTTCACCTAAAAGTAGTCTTGTTAGACATAATATAGGAGTGAATACTGAATCTGAGATGTATAATAGTACAGATTCAGATCATGATAGAGTAAGTATGCTTAGTGGTCCATACCGAAATACAAGATTAGCATCTAAGCGTCGAAAATTGAGGAAGAACAAATCAGTTGCTTATAATAATGTTGATGACAAAATTTCTTATGCACAACATGATGCTGGTCATATGACTAATGTTAGTCATTCAGTAGATGTTCCATTGACTAATTGTAATAAGAGTCAAATTAAAGTTCTCATTAAACCACAGGACTTGAGGCATTTCCCTCATTTTGATGGGATATCTTTAGAGTTTGCACCATCGGAATTTTTAGAAAAAGTAGAGGAAAACCTAGATATTTATGACATCAAAGAAAGTCAATTCTTGAAGTACATACCAAAACTTCTAACTGATTGTGCTAGAACTTGGTACTTAGAAGTAAAGAATCAGTTTACCACTTATTCTGAATTTAAAGAGGCTTTTTTGGCACATTATCAGAATGACCGCTGGAAATCAGTAAAGTTGACTCAAACTTTGAATTCTCCTTTTACAAAAGAGAGTAATGTAACCCTGTTACAATATGCAAATAAGAACTACAAAATTTTGAAGTCTACCCAGCCTCATGCTGAAGAACCTCATTTGATAGCACAATTAGCCTCATTATTACCACACAGGATTAGTGAACACATGGTGATCAATAACGTACGTACATTGCAGCAAACGTTGCAAGTAATTGAAAATTTTCAATCTTTAAGAAATAATCCTGCACGGTTCAATGACATGAACAGAAATAATTATAATCCGAAGAATAAGGCTAGAGTAGCGTATGTTTCACATGCTAAGGATCAAAATAGGAATTTGAATTCAAATGAAAGAAACAATGGAAATAATAGTATAAATAAGGATAGATATTTTAATAAATTCTATAGAAATTCTAGGACTTTTTCTAATAATAACGAACAAACATCTTCTGATGTTAGTAATCAAATTCAACAGCAGCATGATAAACAATCATGTGTTACAAGGGTGCAAAACACAGTATGCAGAGAGAGCAATAACAATGGTCATGGTTATAATAAAATAGAATATTACCGATCAGATAGTGACGGTGGCCGTAGCAAAACTAGTAACGGTGGCCGTAGCAAAACTTATAGAAACTCTGCTTATACTCGGAGTTCAGCTTCTAATTGGAGACTCCAAAGCCAATAACAAAATTAAATTTAGGAATCAAATTAAATATTTAAGTAATCATATACATGATATTTATTTATTTATTTATTTTGTAATGTAAAATTAGTGATCTTGTGCAGAAGTTTCTTGCCCAAGTTAGACAAGTTCAAGTTGATGTTTCTTTAGCTGCTATATCTTACATAGATGTAGTAACTGCTTAACACATCAACTTATAAGGGTGGTTGGTTGGGAGTATCTTCTAGACTGTTGGTCTAGGGAGGTATATTTGGCCACAGTACTACTGTTCATTTTGATGGACAAAAATACAATATAATATTTTGAAGTACAAGTTTGTGATTTATTTTATGCACAATTTAGTTGCATGATCACTATATTTAAGTTTATTACACTTAAATATAACTCTGCATGTTTGTGGGAAACTTGGCATTATTATGCACAACAAAAGCAAATTTTAAAACACTTTAATAGTTCATATATGTAACAAACTTGAATAGCTGGTGAAAGATGTTACCCAAGATGTTAGTTAAGTAGTGGTAGTGTACCAAGAATGTAAGTGCATTTAAAATACTTATATACATGGGCGTCCGCAGGATTTTTTCCAGGGAGGGGCAAGGAAGGTATTTTTTTCCAGGGGGGGCCAACATGGCATATTTTCCTCAATAATAGTGTTCGTCCTTCAAAAAACATTGCTTAAATTTGAATTTATCATGTTCGTGCAATAAGTAACATACATTATTGTGCCTGAAATTAAAATATATGTGTGAAATATGTAATTTTTGGTTGACTTTCGTTTTCCAGGGGGGGGGGGCCACGGCCCCCCCTTGCCCCCCCTTCCGGACGCCCATGCTTATATACGAGAATTATTTTATTTGCTATTAGGGAATTGTTAAGTCAATAATTCCTGAAGATGTTTCCTCGTATATTTTATGAAGTTGACATGTAGCAGAGACATCCACTAGATGATCCAAGCTTGTCACTCATAATTCCATGCCACAGTTGCATGAAAGCATTGTGAAGTTTTCACGTAAAGGCAATAGTGAGTCCTATTGTGACACTTAATGTAGAAATATTTATTATATGAATATATATATATTTCTTTTTATGATGCACATGTACCTTTGGTGCTTTATCAAGTTTAGATTCTTCCAATAGTAATCGTGTAGTGTTGATAGGTTAGGTATTTATGATTTCAAATACACTTATCAAGCTAAGCCACACGATGATGCTGCTATATATGATGATTGAAGGTTGACTATTTCCACATCTTAGGGGTATAAATTTATGAAGGAAAGATACATATTAAGACCAGTTATACTAGTTTTTTCAGGGAATGTAATGTTCCATTTATGTTATAATATAAATGTACTTAATTACATAAGTGATTACTCTGAGCCACGTGTCTTATATTGATAATGATCGTAAGTATCAAGTATCTTTTGAGATAACCATTCTTACCATGTTTTGGATTAAAGCTATGTTAGATATATTTTTGATGACTTCTGAAATCACACATGACTACGTTAAAAAGGTTTTAGTCAATTAAGCCTTAGAGATGTGTTATTTTATCAATGCACTTGCTAGGATAAAATATTTATACAGACTGTGATGAAATTTTGTTGGTATGAGGTATATTTTAGTTGTTTTATTCTAAATGAGCAACAACGTTAATTTGTGACTTCCTATTACAACATATCAAAGGACTTTGACATGATCATATAATATCTTTGCACTTGAAGATATTATAGTAATGAGCTTTCACAAGGTATTGTCAGTGTGATGTCATTCTCTATAAGTGTGATCTACATTAAGAGTAGACACAGATTGATTAATTATTTGACAATTTCAGATAGTAGCATATTTTCTCAATTGCAAACTCAAAGCAATTCTGATAATCGAAAATTGATTCATGGTTGTAAATTATTTTTAATACACACATGTATATGTTTGACAGTGTTATGCATCTGAGATTATATATCCAATATTTATGTTCATACTTCATAAATGTATAATGTAATATTTTCTTCATCATTACAAAACATGATAATGATATCTTAACTGATAACATGTTGTTTATTTTGTTGGTTTGAAGGACAAAAGATACTGCTTTGTTTCAGAACCATACCCATGAGGATTGAGTGATAATATGATGAAATTGGTTAAGGGACCTCATATGAACAATCCAGGCCAGGATTCGAACCCGTGATGAGTTCGCATTCTTGTCCTATGCGTTGCAGTGAATAATGAAATAATTTGAAATGAAAAATGTATCTCAGAACTCAAACAGTCAAATGAATATCATTGAAGGAACTACAAAAAAAGTGTGTTGTGTTTTGTTACCTGTCACCAAATCAACCAAGCATGGGGGAGTGGTTATCACAGCGCGCTACGACACCAGGAGTTCCGGGTTCAAACCCCGACCCGGGCATGGGCGTTCCCTGTGCTCGTCCCTTCATCAATTTCATCGTATCATCTTCGCAATTAACCAAATGTGACAAAAAAGCGACGCTAAGTAACAAAAATGAAATCAAATCATTGATTGATTGCTCAATTTGGTTTATTTTACTTCGCTTTTCCGCCACCTTTGGTACGACAAAATTGATGAAGGGATACACACAAAGAACACAAATGGCCAATCCGAGATTCGAACCCAGGATCTCTGGCTTAGAGTCAAATCAAATAGTTTTTTTATTTTCGAATGTGAGTGGGGGTTACGTGTACTTTTTTTTCTAGTACACATTCATAATTTTGCAATATTTTCCTGTTATTGAAATTCTTGTTTTTTATAGAAATACGGCCCTAAATGGAGGAGGGGTGTGACCCACACAAACCCCCCCCCCTTGAGCATGCCACTGACTGCTACCCCAAGTGTCGACGTCACCGCACGTCACTGATTGCAGATGATGTATATGTATACCATCCGCACCTAAGGTGTTAAACTGTAAGTCCAGTTCTAATTAGCCTGTCTGAGCATAAAGTACACTTACAAAAAAACCTAAGTAAAAAACCAGAAAACTTCACCATGAATGTTTCCTCCCCATTACTTCTCTTTCTCTCTCATTCATCCTTTCATCTTCCTTACCACGATTTACACAAATCAGGGTAGTTAAATGAAACAAACAATAAATAAAATAAAATTAGATAAGTCTAGTGTTTAAGTGTCTCCGTATCCATCCTTCTTTACTAGATAATAAAAAGAAGCCCAGGCTCATAAGAGGAGAAAAATCGATCGGAAAATGTGCATGAATTGTTCATTTTAATAAGAAGATGATGGCATTTCAGGAGTTGGCACACTTATTTGTTAGAAGTTGTTACATTAATTCCTTAGGAGTTGGCAATCTTGCCCACTTTCTTTGAACGCAGGAGGAGTCCCGTGAGGGGGAATTTCTCTGTCACAAGCAACCCTTTTGACTTTTCCTTTCTCAGTGGCTGACCTCTTCAAACAACCCAGAGTAGATGTGGGGTGAGGTGAAGTTCGGGAGTTTGTTGGCTGTCTGTTTATGGTTTATGTTTATGACCGCACCTAAAAATAATCAAACTGACAAAGGACAGTGCCAAGCTGCCAGCTACTCTTGTTCTGTAGTTCAAGTGGCGTTCATTTCCTTGGTGTGCGGAACTTTTTTCTTTCAAGGCAGGTTGCTTTATAGAGTAGGGTTCAGTGCGTGGATTATACTGTGAATGATATGTGCTGTGTTGTGTAGTGAACTAAATGAATGACTAAATTAACGAGCAATTTACTCGGCTTACGTATGAAGATACGCTTCAAATCCGCTGCTAATGTTTGGTTTTTAGTCCACTTTGTACAAACAGAGAGGACTGGACCTATAGTTTAATGTGGGATCGAAACCACTATATGTCTCCACCGGGTATCGTACCTGGGATCCCTTTGCTTCAAGGCTACGACATTGCCACTACGCCAATGAGGAGACCCTAAGCTTCAAATCGTGAAGATATGTAGGTCTCAGACACTCCAAAAGAAATATACAAGCTAAGAAGTTTGTTATGTATTCTCTCGTCTAGGCCTACATTAATATTTCACAATATTTCAAAATCCCTTAAAATGAACAAGAACCGCCTCTTCTCTCCACAATCAAATTTTTTGTCCATTTGAACATTGTGATATAGTGAGATAGTCCAGATTATTTAACCAGTATACACCACTGATGAGACCATTACAAACATGACAGGTGTGAAGACATCCTATATTAGTTGCACAGTAATTATGTTTTGGTTGTTACCTGATATCATGTGCAAAGTATTTACAACAAGAGTGCATTCCATTGTAGTAAGAATTCATATATTTGAACATTCCCTATTTTTCAAACTCATAATTGAATTGCATCCCTTATACTTTTCACTTATATGTAAGTACATTATGATGTTAAATGCATTGAAATTCCAACAGAATATTTTCCATAAAAGTTGCTTGAAATTATGATACCTAGAAAATGTGTAAACATTCACTTTTTTTCTCAATTCACATTTTTGAGACACTTATGCCTTCCCCAACACAGGACACCATGAATTTGTATCATTTGACTTACCCCATAGCAGTGTAACAGTACAACTGCTAAATAATTTTCTTATTTATATTTTGTGATTAACATTATATTTCATTGTGTTAATATCTTGTGAGATAATATTAAAAAATAGCTTTGGTGTTTAACTACATATGTTAGCATTAATTTTTAATTCTGATAGCGATTTTGTTTGTTGGATTTGAAAGGATATGTGTATGTAACATAATAATAATAACAACAACAATAAAAATAATAATAACTGCTTCCCCATTACAGACTGAAAGTGAAATCCCAGGAAAACCTGTTTACGCAGTTGGCCGTGTCAACTGGGGAGCCTTCAGAGATGCAGAAGATAGAAAGGACAAGTACTGGTACTGGGGATCTCTCCGTTCATACGTGACATATGTGTTCTCTTCATACAAGGACATAACGTGGAATTGTGATGCAGAGCTGGAGTATGTGTTGCCATGTGAAGGCTGCTAGAGCTGCTACGTGAAGCAGGAAGAACATAGGCATTCACGGTGGTGGCATGTGTTCATTCCAAAGCAGATTAGTAATGCAGGTAAAATAATTATGTTGCAATTAGTTTATTCAAGATTCTATATTTCTTCATAAAATCGACCACATGGAAGCAATTAATGTGTCATTTCTCTGAAAATACACATTTTATTTCAGTTCTGTTCATTGTAGACATGCGAAGGTATGACATAGTCGAATCACAAAACATAACGGGTATTATTTCTATTTGTAATGCATGAATCTCGAGAATGTAGCTTTTTTTCAATGTTTCAGTAAGTTGTTAACGATTATCAACACGACTTATAGGGAGGCAAGAGTGATACATATCAGTTTTTTTTCATTCACTTGAGTTCATTGCAGTGGCCATAGAGCAGAAGAATAATTTTTGTGTAATATTATTTTTCCTTTTTTTGGGGGGGGGGTAGAGAAAATGTATAAATTTCACCTCCCTTGAAAGGCCAGGGAAGAAATCAAATCTCACCTTTCTTTGGCAGATAGTTCTACTAAGATTTTTTCGTACATGACTGCATATTTAAGGAACATGCACCTGGAAACCTGTCCATAGAGACTTACAGGCAGGTGAGGCTACTGTCTGTTAAAAGTTAAAATGACAAAAAATACAATATAAGAAGGTTTATTCACAATTTTTATTGATACACAAGCATGGTTTCATTTGGAGGCTGATCACCCCTTCTATCTGCTCAGAATCAGATTTGAAACATATAATCTCACTACAATTATTTATACCTTAAGTGGTCTGTGTGCATTTTTTGTATGTAACAGAAACATTGTGATTCTTGAGTTTGAGGTCTTGTTTCTTGATTTCCTGTCTTACATTTCTAGCACAAGATTTATTGTGACATGTATGTAAGAACATAATTAACCATCATGCCTTACCTGTCACCTTGGAAGCCCAAACACTGCATTGAGCAATTGACTCACAATCTGGTCACCGAAACTTTGACTTGAAGTCCTGTCTTAGATGTTCCTTTTGTAAGCGTCACTTCATCAATTTCACCTAATGTAAGGTTCCTTCCATGCAACATAATTTACGGTTGAACTGACACCAATGTCAAGTATTCCAGAATCTGGGAATCAAGCAGAGTTTTCAAAAATACGATTGCAGGGTCTAAATATCCTGCAAACTGTGTCATCATCATCACCCTTCGGCATTTCCTGCCTCTGGCTGGGTCAGCATAGAAGTCAAGCCTCTATTTTCTTCTGGTCTTCTTTCTCTCTTTCCACGGTGTTCCAATCTTGTCCACTTCTCCTAACATTCTCCACTATCTGCTCGTCCCACAGACATCTTGTTCTCCCCTTTGGTCTTACACCTTGTGCATTGTAAGCTCTTACTGGCAGTCTTATCTGCACCCATCCTCTTCATGTGTCCGAACTATCTCATCGTCATGTGTCCGATCTATTCTGTTCTGAAGCTTCACTACCCCCACCTTCTGTCAGATCTCCTCATTTCTTATTCTATCCCTTCTAGTCTTCCCCAATATACTCCTTAAACATTTCATCTCCACTGCCTGCATCTTTCTTTTGTCCGAGTACTGCAAACTGTGTAATTTTCATTAGTTTGGCAACAACATTGCTGGTTGAAATTACTTTCGTGATTAATTATCTTATGTGAAATTACAGTGGCCACAATGGAAATCTTACATTTGAACTCAATTGAAATCTTTCCATGGTTATCTCGTGTGCCAACTGTGCCATTGTTATACTCCGAAATAAACAAAGTGGGAGGAGTCTATAATCTTATGATTGTTCAGTGAACAACAGCCGACAGTGTTGTGGTTATGCTTTGGCTAATGGTCTTTACAAAGGAACCAGAGAAAAAAGAGTCCCGGTAGTGGTATCCAGTGCAAACAATTTCTCAGTGTTACGGAAGTGTGCAGTTTCCGTCATTTCATTGTTTCTGCCTAAGAAAACAATGGGGAGGAAGAAGTTGACAATGGAAGAGAAGACTTGTGCCTTGGCTTTGCTTCAACAAGGTATGTCTGTGATTCGTGTTGCAGCTGATTTGCAAGTTTCAAGACAGGCTATTTACGACCTTAAAAAAGCAGCTCCATGTCTACCACTTGGCATGGTAACACCTAAACGGAAAGTAGGCTCTGGGGATACCAAAAAAACGTCGCCACGAACCGACAAGTGAAGTTATATCAAATCCATGGATTACGACTGCATAGTTGAAGAAGAAGCATCCAGATCTGCTAAGTGACTATCCATTCGCACCATACAACATCAACTACAGAAAAACATTCACTTACCAGCTCGTCGTGCTGCCATGAAACTGCTTGTAACCTCAATTATGAAGTCGAAAAGGCTAAATGTCTGCAGAAAATATCGACACTGGACATCAGAAGACTGGTGAAATGTAATGTTTTCTGATGAAAGCACGTTTACACTTATGATCAGTATCAAAAATTGTGTGAAGACCGAAAAATGTGTTGCGGTATCATCCGATTTACACTGTTAAAACTCTTCATTCAGTGGTACTTATTGTAGAGGGAGACTATATTTTCTCCCCAAGAAAGTAACCATGACAGGGGACCATTACATAAAAGTATTGGAAGAACATATGTTGACATTCTGGCCAATTCATGAATATCTGTACTTTATGCATGATGGTGTGCCAGCTCACAGAAAGAAATCGGTTAAAAAGTGGTTGAATGACAATAACATACCAATTCTTGAATGGCCTGGTAACTCACCTGACTTAAACCCAATTGAGAATGCATGGAATCAATTAACATGAAAACAACCATCTACCATCACAGAGTTACAAGAGCTGCTCAAGAAGTTGTGGGTGACAATGAACAAAACTTATTTTGATTTGGCAGATTCAATGCCCAGAAGATTACAAGAAGTTGTAGATGCTCGTAGAAATATGACAAAATATTGAAAGTAAAAAATTGTGAAATTTTGAAAGCTATAAAACATAGAAGAATCAGACTTCCCTTGTTTTTGTTGCTTTTTTTACTTATGTAAAGATTTCCATTTCAGGCACTGTATTAGGGGTGTGAGGGGACAGAATTTTTTGAGTCGGGATGGGAAATTTTTTAAATCCGACATTCCGGATAGAAAAAATTCGAAATGTTCAAAATTTCCCAAAGCTTTGGAAATCTTGAATTCTGCATGCCATTTTCACCTTAAGTGATTGTTTTTGCATTTCTGGTACAAAAGCGAATAATTTCCAGACATTTACAATGCAGAAAACGTCTAGAATTGACGACTTTTTAAAACGACCATTCAGTATTTCCCAACTGCTCGGGATCCCGAAAAGTCGGAAGTCATTTCCTGAAGTTGGAATCGGAATGGGAATTTTTTTTTCCTGATCCTGGTCCCAACTTTTCGGGATCCTGCACACTCCTAAGCAAGACTGGTAGCTCCAATTAAAAAGTATATTTAAAATTTTTAAATATTCTAAATTATTTTAAATTGTTTAATTTTAAAGTTTCGACATCAGTGTTTGTGGATATCACTTAGTGTCAGCATTAGGTCAAAGTACTATTGGATTGTCCCAATTTTTACAATGATATGCCAATCTTTAGACCATGAATACCAGCTCAGTTCTCATTTATCGTACTACACATTGGTTCATATAAATTAATAACAATATGCTATCATAGATGTAAGGTTTTTCTTGTATGACCAAATTGCTTCCATTGAGTAATTATTTCTCCTATAGATTACAGATCTTATATGCACATGAACACATTTTTTTATGTACTGTTTCAGAACACTTGCTCATTTCATCATTAATTTTTTTTTGGGTTTAAATAGTGTTACAGTTATAATCATGTAGTAAATTTAACAAAATAACCATAATTAAAATTTCATCTTCATTTAAAATATTAATAATACTTATAAAAAATATTCTTGTTTCACAATTAAGTTCAACAACCTAACATTATTGACAAGTTTCATTGTATAACTGCTTCTTGAGGGGTCCCGGGTTTGATACCCGAAGGAGGCACTTAGTGATTCGGATCCCACTTTAAACTGTAGGTTCAGTCCCGATTAACCTTACTCTGCATGAAGTGGACTTAACACAAAACTCAATCAATCAATCAATAACTGCTTATTTTTATTGTTAAATTTATCCCATTGTTATAACTGTAACATTAATCAAGCTAAGAATAAATGTCTGATGAACGGAGCATGTGCTTTCCTGAAACGGTACATCAAAAATTAAACTACAAAAGAAATAGATGTAATTTGCCATTCTAAAATTCACCTTCATGAATGTCATTTGTGGATTTACCACATGTTACGATCATGTATCTTTTAGTCTGGATGTTGTATTTTGATGCTACAGCCTTGAGTGACCTTCAACCTTTCCACTGTCCACCATATTCCTATTCTCGTGGTTTTAAAGTCGTTTTCTAAATGTCTTGTGTATCATTTCCTTGGTCCTCTCTCCTCATATGCAACAATTTGGTCCCCACTTGCTTTTTAATCATGCATTTTACACTAGCCAGGACAATCCTTATGCCTTTACAAACTTTACCAGGGTCACCTTAACCAACAGGCTTGGTAGGCTGTATGGGTGCAGGATTTCTGGCAGTGTCGGATTTGGAAATGATACTTGAGAGGGACTAGTTTCAAATGGTGCTTCATATAGCAGTGAAATCTTGCAATCAATGCATGGTACTACAAACAGTAGAGTCCCAATCATTTGACAGACTACCTCAAGTTACAAATAACCTGGACTATAGGGAATAATCAAGGAAAACTCGCAAGAGGCAAAGGAGAATAAACAATATAACTAAACACTACAGTATGTGAAAAATGCGTTATGCAGTATTTTTGAGTTTTGTTTACTGTTTTACAGAACATGAGATTATTGAGACACTGCTGTATGTTCAATAAAGGAGTTTTGAGTTTGAATCTGATAACCGCCGCTGCGCTTAAACTTGCAGAAGGATTACCAATGCAAATAAAATTGCTGTAATTAACAATAATCGTTATATTTGAACAAATACAAGTACAGGCGCAGGAAATCTCACTACTTCCATCACCATTTTAAGTACTTATTATTTCTCGTTGCTATGGTTACAACAATTTTTTCTTTCTTTTCCTTTTTTAGATACAAAGTCTTTTATACAGCGCGATGAGAGCAATATAACAATATATATATAAAAACAAACATGCATAAGTTAAAGCAACATTAATATAAATAACATTGACATTGAACATAAAGTTTGAGAATTCGGACAGTCTGAAATCACAGTAAAGGATGTACATTTTGTTTTCATTAGTTTTTTCAATTGCATAATGAGCTTAAGAGTAAATACATAATTTTCTTATTGTGCATCAATTTTTAAATACTTTTCGCTAATTACAATGATGATGAATAATGATTAAGTCAGCTTAGCAGTAAAAGTATGCTTCTACCTGCACCCATAATGAACATATTAGTTGATATTTTTTTTTCATTATTTGTGCATATGTGATTTACTCTCCGGATGGAAGCCACGTTATGAATGCACTGTCATTTTGATGACATAACAGCTAAATTTTGTTCCAGGTTTAACTGAGCTGAATTCCCATATCTCTGTTGATATTCATGCTTTATTGGGAAATTGCCATGGCTTTCTTTATATGTTGGTCCCAGTAACCGGTACATTTGGCCATGATTTTGGTTTGTGCAAATAAAATCCTGTTGCCCTCAGTGATGCAGTGTTCTGCTAGTCCTGATTTTTCTGTTTGGAATAATCTGATGTTGCGTTTATTTAAGCTGGTTTGTAACCTGAGACCACTTGTTCAAATCAAGTTGCCAGGAAAGCTACAATTTTAAGAAATTTCGTAAAGGATGCAATGCAGAAGTGTAACATGTTGTTAGTTTTTTTAAATTTTATTTTAGAGATTTGAATTTTTTTAAGATGCTATCATATTTTTTATTTCCCCCCTCCCCCAAGAACTAATCTGTCAGGCAGCCACATATCCAGAAATAAATTTGGGGGGGGGGTCCAGCCAGGGGTGCCCACTTCCCCGAGGCCAATGGTGCTCTCCATAATAGTATGAGGAAAGAGGAAAGTTATCTCGTTTTTATGTTTTGTTTTTCTTCGAATCGTAATTTCAGAATTGAATGTCTGTTGACACTTTCAGAAGCAATTTGAAATATTTGGCTGAACTCTTCATTTTGAATTTCATGAAGTCTCTGAAGCAGTTCTGTGACGTCTCTTGGCCAAGAAAGAGCAGAGGCTAAATTGTGATGAGGGTCTAAATACACGGGCTATCCAGAAAGTAACTTACGTTTTGGAATAAATAAAATGCCAGTGAAGGGAAACATTTTTTATTATATACATTTGAAAGTCAAACTCTTACACTATTTGTCTCCGTACAAATTGACACACTTATCATAACGGTGCACCAGCTTATCAATTCCATCGTCATAGAATTTTGCCACCTGGGACTTGAACCATTCACGCCTGCCTGCAGTTCTGCATCATCGTTGAAGCGCTGCATTGCGAGCCAGGTCTTCATGTGTGGAAAAAAGTGATAGTCGCTCGGTTCAAGATCCAGACTGTATGGTGGATGATGAACAAACTCCTCCCATCCGAAACCATCCAAGAGCTCTCGAGTGTGATTGGCCGTGGGTGGGCATTGTCATGAAAAAACAAAACCTTGGAACTCAACTTTTCCCGATGCTTGTTTAGAATTTCAGTACCCATCTTGCACAAAACTTACAGTAGCCTAGCTTTTGCGTTACAATCTCATGCAACAAACTTCGTGAAATTTGAGGAAACTCAAGCAAGAGCTCCATAAGTGTGAAGCGTGGGTTTTCACGAATCTTTGCATTGATTTTCGCCACTAGTTCATCAGTCACAATGCTCGGTCGGCCACTTCGCTCTACATCGTGCACATTAGTGTGGCCATTTTTAAACACATTGCACCACTGCCTCACTCCGCCTTCACTCATTATGTTGTTTCCATACACCTTGCAAAGTTCCTGATGAATTTCAATTGGTTTGTGGTTTTTTGCCAACATAAATCTAATCACTGACCGCACTTCACAACTCATTGGATTTTCAATTGCAGCACACATTTTAAACATTCACAGTGAACACAGCAGAAGCAACACGAACTGCACGCTACCACAGCTGGATGCGTATTGAGTGAGGGGACGCTCTGACACCAAGATGGCAGCGTTAGCCCCACCCCTCGCCCCACTCCACCAAAACGTAACTTGCTTTCTGGATAGCCCTCGTATTTGGACAACTGTATACTAAAACCGAAAACCTTTCCACAATTAAGAAAGACCCCTTTTGAACTGTGGCTAGAAGACCACTTGCTTGGGATGGTTCACTCGGACAGCTCCACTTTACTGACAAGTTTGAAGAAATTTAACAAAAACATGAAGTGAATCATGCTTTTCTAGAAGTAGTTTCACACACTGACAATAGGTTTTTTTTTACAGTCTGATACATAATGCAATACATTTGTTTTTAGAATTTCAACTCTACATGTATTATTTCTAAAGAAACACAAACTTAACTTACTGTACCAAACCAGTTTCTCACTGAAGTCAGATTTTCAGCTAATATATCACTACCCAGTGTGAAGCTAAAAAAAAACTTTCAGTGGATGTTATTTCCAGAATCCACAAACTGTGCACACACAGAGAATTTGCCACATCAAGTGTCTCATCGGAAAGTATGCTGAATCAACCATAGTATTTTAAAAAAAGTGAAAGGAATTGAGGAGGATCCCTCTGGACCCACCCCCTGGATACACCCTTGCTGTTAGGTTGTGTATGCCTGAGCCAGAATACATCTGCCCATATTAATCTTACGTGGGAGTAAAATAGCGAATGTATTAAAAACCAAATACAGTATAATTTTATAGCTAGTTTTTAATATAAGTGCACTGATTCAGAGAAACACCAAACCAAGCAATTTTCCTCTTCCTTGTGTCTTTTATTCTGATTGCATTAGGTATAAGGATACAAAAGAAATGGTCTCTAAACATCATCATTGGTAGTGCATTTTATGTTCAGTCTTTACTTTAATAATAATAACAATAAAATAAATTCTTCATAGAACTCAAGTATGCCATTTTGTAATGTTTTTTCCCCTTTCACAGCAATGGATAGAAAAAAGAAGGTTGATTATAGCAAAGTGGATAATCCAGAATGTGGAAAATGGTACGGAACGGATGTGTCTACTGTTGATTTCACTATAACTACAGAAAATGTAGCCCCAAACTGCAAATGAAATGGTCCACCTCATTTAGAAATAATGATGGGTAAGTGCAATTTTATTAGACTTGTATTTGGGAGAAAGCTATACCATTGGTCTACAAAAGTTGCAGTTTTTACTAATTTATTATCAGGGAGTATATATAGGCTGTATATGAGAACTTATACACAGTCTGACAATTAAGTAATGAGACAATCATTATAGAAATGAAAAGGAAACAAAATATTTGAACATTGTCTGTTTTCATGTTTGGGGAATAAAATACATGGTTGTATAATAAATACACATAAACAAGTTACTAACTTTTTCTGTGAGACTTACTTTCAAAGGTTTTTCTTAATTTCGGTGGCCCCTGTGTCGTGGAAAAAGTAACTTGTTTACCTGTATGTATTGCCTGTTTATTACTCAAAGTATATCCCTCCTGCATCGATACAGCAATTTGCACGTTGACCAACGATTGAAACGATATCTTCAAGTCTTCATGTGGTATTCTTGAAGAATGGATGTCACAACCTGTTGGATGTTCCTGTATTCATCAGGGAAAGGAAACTGTATATTTTTTAAAAAGAAACTGTACTTTAGAAAACATGTCTATATGAATTGTATCTTTATATTCATAAATATAACATCAAAATGGTAGAATTTTGCATTAAATTACAGATTATTTATAGGTAAATTGGATCTTTAAATTATCAGCAGTTTTACCCATATGGGCTGATAACAATATAACACCAGTTAATTCCTACTGTTCACAGTGGAATTCAGGATCTAGCTAGTACTATATTAACATGATATAAACAATCTCAGTCAGTACACGTGTCTGTTTATGAGAGTCAATTAGAAAGTATCATTAATCTTTGATGACTCACCCCTATTTGCACTGTACTTACTTGCATACACCCCCTATACAAGTACTAGTAAATGTAAGATTTTATCTTCTCTTGACCAACAAAGATTACTAATTGGGTGCAGTATGTAGTGTATAAGCCTACAGTAGTTGTTAATTTATAACAATTCAAAGTCCTACGTTACCAAAACTTTGCAAAGGGGCTAGTAAGAAGTCTAGAGGTTAGTAGATACAAGAGGAATGAAGGAAAAAAGAAATGAAGAAGGTGTCTTACAGGTATCGCAGTAGGAGAGTTGGGTATTGGAGGACATCAGTACAAGAAGATTCTCCTGCAGGCCAGATAAATAGGAATTCCTGGATACATGCAGGAGGGTGTCTTGCAAAAAGTATTACATGGTGTCGGAAGTGTTATCTTTTAGAGGTTGGAATATTACGTAACGTTCCCTAAGGAACTGGGATTGAATTCTGGATAGTGTAGCTTATTCATCCTTCATCCTCGATGAAGGCATACTTGCTGCTCATGGATAGCTTAATGGTAATGTGCAAGAGGTAACATTTACACGTAAATGGCAAAACACAACACTTGAGTTT